>NW_017307529.1:50557-85978 GCF_000935625.1 Nanorana parkeri | reverse complement strand
ACAGGGGAGGGGCGGGCTCCCCCCCTCCCCATTCCGACCCGCCAGCGCTGACTGGCAGAACGGACGGGGGAGGTGGCGGGTACAGCTGGCTCTGCCTCTAGATAGGCAGAGCCAGCTGTCAGTCACGCAGCTGGGCGGATCCCGGCACAATTGTTGGGATCCGCTTCAGCTGCGGCGTCTCAGTATACCGCGAGCTACAGCTCTAGTATACTGAGCTTAGGGTGACGGGAGGACGCTAGTTTGTGTCCTTCCGTTACCCTAAGGAGAACTATGGGGAAAAGCCTTAACCCCATAGTTCTCCTTTAATACCATAAGTAATAACAAGTTCATCGATGTTTACTCCAGGAGTATATCATGAGATTGGAAATTCTTCAATAATGCATTACACTTTAACTAAAATTAACTTTAAATCTATTGTAGATTAGTCAACTAAAATCGTATTATATTTAGTCAACTAAAAACTAAAACAATTCAGATGACTAAAACTAAATGGCATTTTAGTCAAAACACTATGACTAAGACCCCATTCACACTGAGCATTTTGTACCTCGATTTCCGCTCAAACATGAAGCTCTATGTAGCTCAATGTAGCTCTTCCAATGCATGTCAATGGAGCTGCTCACAGCTCAATGTCGCCTGTAGCTTGTAGCTCATGCTTTTCGCTTGAACATGGCCTATTTTTCGGCGGATTTCGTGCGATTAGACTTCAATGGTGTAGCTCAATGTCACACATTACCAGTGATTTTGCCTGACTTTGCCGCTCTACGTCGCGCTACAGAAGTGTCACTTTTGCACAGAAATATAAGCAGGAGCATAAGCAGGAAACAGGAAGAGGAATTATGTCACATCATCCTTTTTATTGGATACAGCCCAATGTAGCAGCTACGAAGTCCATGCCAAAAGTAGCGTTACGTAGCGCGACAATATGTGCACTGTAGCTCAATGTCCCTCAAAGTCGCTCTGCTCAATTCAGCGCTGATGTAGCTCAGTGTGAATGGAGTCTTAAACTAAATCAAAATTTGTTGTTGAAATTAACACTGCAGACTTGTAAGGAAAGTGTGCTATAATGTGCTGGTATGCTGTGCAGGGCCAAAACCAATAAAATACATCAAAAAACAAAACAAACAAAAACCAAACTATTTATGTGCAAGCCAAAATATATTATAATATATAAAAATGTCATGTTTATAAGGTACATATCACAAATGTACAAATGGAATAAGCACTAATATGGAAAGCACTATAGGGATTATTTCTACTTTGTTCCTTCGAGCACTATCTGAAGAACACAGAGATTGCATATTCGAGGTTTGCATGAAGAACAAGCCGTTTCCATCGAAGGGGTTACCTGATCTTTTGCTGTATTTTTAACCTTTTACTTTTTTTGTATTAAAGCATAACTATCATAAAGCCTATCACACCTCAACCTAACCACTGAACTATCACTTTCTCAAACAATTCATCCCCACACATTTACCTCCTCAGGTTATCGCTTCTCTGCCTTTTGGCTAATGTAGTATCTGTTCTTATCAGTGGCGGGAGGGGAAAGGAGCTGCTGTACTGGCCTTATGGCTGGTATGGTCGTTCTCTGAGTACCCTGCCTGGTGATGGGGGTTCCTAAAAGACCCGGCAATGGGGAGGAAACCGAATTAGTGTTCACTCACGTAAGAGTGGGGGTCAGGAGTACTCCTCGGCGCTGGGATCTGGCAGGGCACAGTACCTCCTGATTTGGACGGGTCTACTTTGTCTGCCCATGGGCTGGGAAGGGACAAAGCCTGTGGTAATGGCGTCTCAGGGTGTGCCGGAAAATCACTTGGGTTTGGGACCCCACTTGATTCACCAGCATTAGGTCACGGCACTTACGCTTTTCTTGCACCACGCCTCTTGGGCAGGCCTTCTGGCTAGCCTTGGGCAATTTGTATACCTTGGCCGGACAGCCTGCCAGGTTTGTGCACTGGCACCTTATTTATTTCAGCACAATTTTTATTTACGATTTGTGCACTTTTTTTTACTTCACAGAATGATGGAGGGTGCAGGTACCTTCGGGGCCTGTTCCTGAAGTTAAGGAGGAGGTCCTGTGACCTACACAAGGGCCCCCTGCCTCCTCCCACTCGGGGGTCTTCCTTCGGGGGAGCCACCAACCAAGTACTCGGGGAACTTTTTTAACAGGTCCTAGAGGATCGGGGTCCGCCGGCCTTCGGGTAGGTGGACCTAAGTCATTCTTGTCCCTGTCAGGAGCCTTGCGCCCCAGGGGATCCGGAATTAGTGGCCCTTCTCATCAGAGAGGACCAATGGCACCCTCGTGCACTTTTTTGTTGTGTGTAGTGATTGTTTTAGATGCACGCTCCACGGGCTAATAAAAAAAAAACAAAAAACAAAACACAATATAAGCACACTAGATCTGGACAGAAAATCAAATTTTTATTCAAAATCACTTACGGTATTTTATTTTTTTTGTGCTGCAATAACAACTCCGCAGTAGGGTCTTGTCGCAGGAAAACATTATCGGTATTATTTGCAGAGGAAAATGATGTTGTCGCCTGTATCAGCCAATCACATTCCGCTGCTACAAAGCTTGCAGCATGATACAGAGCAACAAACCACCAGTGACTGTACTGTGTACCTGTCACAGGAATGGCCTGAGTATCAAAATTCGCAAAATATATTGGTAGTAGTTTTCTTCTTTTATTATTAAACTGCCTACATATTACGTGGCGCTGTACCTGGTGACCACTCTTAGTTCCGGACCACACCGCACATTGAGTGGAACTCATCAATACTGGAGCAGACAGAATATGGAGCAGTTTTCCATGGCAACCAATCAGCTTCTATTTTTCATTTGCAAAGTATAACTGAACAGACTGAACAGAGAAGCTGATTGGTTGCTATGGGCAACTGCTCCAGATTCCATTGAATCTACGGCTCCCTCTCAGCTGATGATGCAGGCCGATTTTTTCTTCTCCTTCTTATACTCCAGGATGTACTCTGGATAGACCTGAGATTTCTCGAACACCGCGAAGACGGACGGATCGGTGACGCTGTTTACACAGGAGTCTGCGCTCCTGTCTTTCTGAGGTCGGTGTCCCATCGCTGGATTACCTTTGGCATGGACCAGCACCCGAGCCACAAACATGGTCCTTGTCCCCATGGAGAAGTCCGGGGAGTATTTGTGGGCGTAGGACGCGTCTCTGGCGAAGTAATTTCCTATTAAGCGAAAGTTTACAAGTTATAAAAGCAGTACAACCCCTTCTGCTATGGTTTAGAGGAAGTGTCTCTGGGTTTTGTGAGGGCTTCCGTAGATTGGTACCACTGAGCCTGGGCCCCATGTAGGGGTACAAGCATGACATCAGCTTGGGCATGGGAAGGTGGTCGGCCTTTAAAACAAAAAAAGGGGGAGGGGGAGGGCGTCCTGTTTTGTAGGATTAGTGTATTGGTTAGTGTGAAAATATATACAGCTGAACCCTAAGAATATCGAATTGGCTGTTGCATTTTACAGAAGAGGACCTGTCAGTTGCCACACAATTAAGAATTATAATCATTCCAATTTTTTTAGTGGATAGCATGGTGAAAAGTTACATTACCAGCTTTTCATTTCTGTCTGTGACCCCTAATGGGGATATTTTCACTCACTTCCTGTCCCCATGGCACCTGTACAAGAACTAGGACTGTCACCAGAATGGGTAGGAGTGGACAGCAATTAAATAGTTGGCAGATGTTCTATCCCTTCCCCGCTCTATTAAAAATGCCTTATTGTTTGTGCCAGGGGCGTAACTAGAAATCACAGGGCCCCATAGCAACATTTTGTATGGGGCCCTGTGATTTCTAGTTACACCCCTTGCAGAGCCCACTTGAGATCCCACACAGCCCACCTGATAGTCACCCTGCAGAGCCCACCATAGACTCGCTATGGTGGGCTCTGTCGGGTCTCAGGTGGGGTGGTCACACCAATTACCTGTCAGCCCCGATCCGCTGTCCGCCTCCACAATAGCTGGTAGCCCCTCCTCCTTTGTCACCAGGCCCTGCCTCCTCCATCGTCGAGCCCGCCTCCTCCGCTGCCGACCTTGATCCCGCCTCCTCCTCCGTTGCTGGGTCCCGACTCCTCCCCGGCAAGCTGCTGGCTGTCACTGACTCAGCAGCGGCTGTGGAGAGGAACGCGCCGATGCACAGATCACTGTCAGTGATCTGAACAGCGGCGCGTTCCTCTTTACAGCCGCCAGTGACAGCCAGCAGCTTGAGATGTCATAGCGACCCAGGCGGCCCGCACGGCATCAGGGATGTCCTGGTCAGGCCCCCCTGTGCCAAGGGCCCTATAGCGGGCGCCTGGGTCGCTATGCCGATTGTTAGGCCACCGGTTTGTGCCTCTATTAGGGGGAATTTCCCCAACTGGGACACAGGCAGCAATAAGCCTTCCATACTTTTTCTCTGAAAGGTATTACTGTACAGATCCCATTGCTGGGTCTGTGGTTCCATGTTCCATATAAGGACTGTAGGGTATTCCCTGGGACTGCCACCTCCACAAGGACTATGCCCAGCATCCTCCAAGGACAGAAAAAACAGAGGGAAATGGCATTGGCCTAATGTAAAATGGCCGACTTAAATACCAATGGTGCTTAGCTGGTTGTCCTTTAAGATTCACCTTGTCCATACAAGGGGGCGTGGGTGTCCTGGACATTCCAATCAAAATTGTTCATGCAGATGGTGGTGACTTTGACAAAGTTTGTGCCGTAAAACAGCTGACGCTCATCTACATTGACGCCCAAATTCTTCTTCATCTGATCCTTCTGACTATGACACAAGAAAATGTCAAACAAATTAGTTGCAAGAAAACTAATTAGCAGGTTATATATAAACCCAAAGTGGACCTGTCAGTGGATAGGCTCCCATGAATAAACAACTGACATATCACCATATCCAGCAACAGTATCATAAAAACTCCACCTTTTATCATTACAAATCCATCCTAGATGTCCAGTTACTTTGCCTAGGCTGAGGTGATGTCATCAGTCTGCTGCAGGTGTGAGAAAGCATTTCCTCCGTCTCCCCTCCCCCAGTGATCAGTCTGTACATTTTAACTTTTTAGCAAGTCACATGGTGAAAGGCTGCAGCAGGGGCTAATCTGTCAGGCAATATGTAGCAAGGTTAGACTGCTTTAGTTCTAGTAACAACTTTAACTTTCTCCATTGTGAGGGGAAATCCCCTTTAAGACCATTGTCCTCGGAACTGGTGTCCCATTGAATGATTTCCCCTTTATTCACATTGCAGTGACAACTGTCACAAAGCAAAAAGGGGGTATTCCCCTGACGTCACAAAGTGACTCCTGAGAAATCTGCTGCCTTTTTTGTGTGAAATAAAATGGCCTTCAGGGTTTATAAAGACGGGATGATCATTTTAATCCCGAAATATATTGGCCACCCGGAGCTCTGTAGAAATGGCTGACATACCACTGATAGGCCTGCCAGAGGGTGGGGTTCTGAACCCGCCACATTTTCTCCACCTTGTGTTCCGGGAGCGTCTTGCTGAACACTTTGACAATGTTTGAAAACTCGTCGCACGTCTGCGGTACCCGAACGTTCTGCAAAAGAATAAAAAATACGTCCAGTTCCTTACACAGTCTTATGTTACTACAAGGAAGTGACAAAAGACAAAGAGAACCTGTCTGACATTATGTAACCATTACCTAGGCCCAACCTGCGATTTTCCACACAAAGAACCATGACTATCTTATTCTGCCCATGTGATGCTTATTTGCCACAAAGCAACCTATCGAGTCGAGTGAAAAAGCGTCCGGACCTGCGCAATTGATAAAATGACTTGCCATGCAGATTAATTTATTTTTTTAAAGACCAACTGAAGTCTCACAAATGTTTTATCTCTTTATAATCCTGCATGATATAATTTGTTTTCACTTTGTTAGCACTGTAGCTCTTATTAGGTACACAGGGGATAGACTAAGCAAGGTTAAAAGGATTACATTATGATATCACTTGTGTCTGATTACCATTCCCTACTCTATTAAAAAAAATGGCTTTAGAAACACTTTAATGACATGGGTTGTAAAATTTGCTCCCCATCATACCTGATACCCTATATGTGGCACGGTCTTTAAGTCCCACTTTGGTGGATAGTCTACCGCCTTCGCGGGGGAGTCCGCTGGCTCCTGCTTTGAATTGCTTGCGTCAGATATTATGCTGTACAATAAAAGCAAATAACAGATGAGGGTGAGGCGCCACCTAGTGGTCGCTGAACCAACAACAATCCCTCTATTAGCACAGGGTATGCTGTATGCACTGGTTGTGATGTCCCCTATTACCTTCTCCTCAAAATCTTCACCCTGACAGAATCCAAGAACCTAGGTCTCCGACGCACCTCCCACTCCGTCATGAAATAAACATGCTGCAGCCTCATCTCTAAAAGCGAAGAAAATTAATTAGACTGAAGAAAAATAATTTAGTGTATGAAAACCCTAAATCTATTCTTCAGTATGTTTGGCATCTCACTGCATACAGTTTTCTTGAGGAAATCATTTTGTGAATCTGTTTCAAAGTTTTCTTAGCTGGAGATCCCACCAGTAACAATGTATCTTATTGCAGGATGACACGGCTCAGCCACTGCTGGCAGCCCAATGGCCAACTAAGACCACTTTCAGATGGTGCCTTCCATTCTGACCTGCAGGGGATCCGTGCGCAGACTTCTGATCCGAGCAGTACAGAATGAATGTCACTTTTGTGACATCTGAGTACATTCAGATGTTCCTCCAAAATCTGAGCTAACCGGACCCGTGTTTGGTCTATGGGGATTCAGATGCAAACAGACTTGTTACATCTGATTACCTACGATCCAGTCCTAATTGGAACTCTATTCCATTTTCTTTTGCAGACCTAGTCGGACTCGGAGGTAACTCCACATAGACTAACTTCTTGCTTCTGATCAGGTCCACCTGATACCTCCTTACCAACAACCTTCCTGATTGGAACACCATGTGAAAGGGGCCTAAAGAAGCACACAAGGCTATCTGATAAGGCAGCCACTGATTGCAAGGCAGCAGTTTAGCATAGTCAGCCTTCAACTGAAAGGGCTGTTATAGGCAGGATCTCCAGCTAAGAAATGTTTGGAGAAGGCTAGAACCTCCATTATGTTTTTATTGCTCTTATGTACCCTATGTACCCATTCATGATTCAAAGGAATGCAGACACTCACGATTGTACCCTACTCTCAGGGCTGCCATCAGGGGGGTACGGCCGATACTCATGAAAGGGGACCGGGCAGCTGGGGGGGCCCGCCCGGGACCCTTACATGAGTATAAGCCGACGGTGACAGGCAAGGAGAGGGCCTGGCCCTAGCAGCTCCGGGCCCCAGCATTGCCGATCCAGCGGCATCAGGGCACGCAAGGGCCCCATCGGCGCCGCTGCTCTTCTGATCTCGGGCTGGCCAGAAGTGACATCACTTCCAGCCAGTCCGGCGGCAGAGGAGGCCGGGTGTGCAGGCACCAGGAGCAGGGAGGGAGAGAGGCAGATACAGCCCTGACCAGCCCACCTGAGACCCCTGCAGAGCCCTCCATAGAGAGTATCAGATGGGCTATGCAGCATCTATGGTGGGCTCTGCAGGGTCACTCTCAGGTATGTGTGGGGTCTCAGGTGGGTCCTGCATCCAGTGCATCACTAAGCCCTGCGTACAGAGCGCCACTAAGCCCTGCATCCAGCGCATCACTAAGCCCTGCGTCCAGTGTGTCACTAAGCCCTGCGTCCAGCGCGTCACTAAGCCCTGCGTCCAGCGCGTCACTAAGCCCTGAGTCCAGCGCGTTACTAAGCCCTGCGTCCAGCGCGTTTTAAAGTCCTGAGTCAAATTCATATACTGTTCTGCGGGGGGGGGGGGGGGGCCAAAATTTCCGATGGCTGCCCTGACTACTCTATCCAAAACTAAAAGAGAACAATTGGCTAAAGATACACTTAATGTTCTATAAAATTAAATCGCATCTGTTGGCTTCAGTTGGATTGTATTACTGTTCCCTGTGAATTATTTTCATCTAAACTAACAGGTAGATGTTTTCTGGGACGTTGGCTGATGTTTTCTGGGACAATGGTGCTCACTTTGGCAGTTGAGAATGTATTTCTGGTTACTGGAAGTGATCGGAATGGTCCCGGTGGGTTTTGAGAGGTAGATGGTCTCCAGTTCTGATGATAGGATCAGGGAACTCACTCCGTCTGTGTTCTAGGATAGCAGAGAGAAAGAAGGAAGTCATTATCTAGTATCATGAAGCACATGGCCCCAAATGTAGGCAGCATACAAATGTAATGGTGGAACGCAGAAGTCACCATTCTGTAAGATGAATCAATACCGGCACATGTCGGCAGAGACGTAGCTAGCTCCTTTTGCACCCGAGGCAAGAACAGAAAGTTGTGCCCCCCACCAACAGACGTGTGATGTCACCCAACACCGCACACGCATGGCATCATGTGACGTCATGCGGCCCGCCTCCAGGCAGGGGAGAGCATTGGGGACCCAAGGAGAAGCTGGAGCCTGTGCCACTCCTTGGGAATCGGGGGGTACAGGGTTCTGCCTCACGGGACGGGCCATCTGCGGGGTACTCGCGCATCCACTTCCGGGTCGGACGGCGGGTGCGTTCCACCTTGGCACACGGAAGTGCTCCGCCTCGTTCGGCGGCTCCTCCCCCCGCCTCTTAGCCCTATATAAACGCCCCAGTGAGACAGTATGGCGTTCCAATATTGAAGACTGAACGCCTGCTGTCTCCTGGGACCCCCCATACCTTCCAATACTGCTACCAGCTACAGAGAACCTTTAACGAACTCCACTTGGACCCCCAGCTCCTTCTGCTACTCCATTTAATCGCAAGTACCCTGGCATATTGCATTACCATTGAGATAAACTGACTGTGTGTACTGAGAAGCTGGATTAACTTGCATGCTCCATCTAGTGGTCCTTTTGAAGAATACAACTCTACCTCTAACCATAGCTGATATCAATCCTACCCTAATTGAAATCCTGAACCTTTACATCTTTTGTTACTTTTACTTGTGATTGGGCTTATGCAGTAATAATCCCATCCAACCTTTTACCTCTGTTATTTTTGGCTGTGATGCTTGAACCCTAACTCCCCGTTAAGATTGGGAGTGAAACCAGGGTTCCGTCTGATTGGCCTCCGCAGTTGCGATCCACAAAACCCCAAACTTACACCAGGTGTTACACCCTGTTGCCATGGCACCCTGTGCTTGCCATGGCAACAGGGACGAGGGGGCGCAACCAGGCCGGCCTTGGCTGCGCCCCCTCTCAACTGCGCCTGAGCCGAGTGCCTCACTCGCCCCATGGTAGCTACAGCCCTGCATGTCGGGTTATAACTCTATATGGCTAAGTGTCTGTGGATACCTGACCATAACACCTGTATGAGCTTATTGGACATCCCATCCCTAAACTAAGGGGTACTAATATAGATTTTGCCCCTTCTTTGTGGCTATAACAGTCTCCACTCTTCTGGGGAGGCTTGTAGTCTGTGGGAATGTTTGTCCGTTCAGCCAAACAAATAATTTTTGAGGTCAGGTACTGATGTTGGATAAGAAGACCTGAAACACAACCGGCGCCACAATTCACCCCAAAGGTCAGAGGCGTTTCTAGGGTCCTAATAGACCAGGAAAACCTCTAGAGGCACAGATTAAAATGTTGAGGGGCTGGTAGGATACCACAATGAGTGGCTTGGATCAAAGCTAAGAATAATATATTTTTTAACTGAACAAAAATTATTTGGTCTAAAAACGGTGATGATGTCATCAGTCAGCTGCACGCAGGAAGAAGCATAAAGATCTCACCATTGGGATCCCCAAGAGATATTAGCCTCTGGACGATGATTGAGCATGCCAGGCCAGTGCCGGCGCTAGTGCAAGGCAGCACAAGCGGCCGTCTGAGGGCGCTGTTGGGGGGGCGGAGAGAAATGGTAGCACTGTCCACACAGAGAACTGTGCTCGTCCGTTCTCCCCACTGCAGACTCACAGACTGTCAGCGGTTTCTCCTTACAGGCTGTAATCGGCTGCAGTGATCTGTGTCAAAGGGGACAGATAGCCGATTACAGGCTGTAAGGAGAAACCGCTGACAGTCTGTGAGTTTCCGTCCCCCGTGCCGTCTACTCACCCCTCCGCACTGCGCTTCCGCTCTCAGCCACAATCTGTGCCTCCAATCCAGCAGCTGGCAGCAATTGCCAGCCTCCTATTGGCTCTTTTACATTGCAGTAGCCAATAACAGGCTGGCTATTGCACATCCCTCCTCTGCTGATTGACAGCAGGCAGTGGGTGGTTGCAATAGCCAGCCTGTTATTGGCTATTGCAATTTAAAATATCCAATAGCAGGCTGTCTATTGCTCCCAGCAATGAAGTAAAAAAAGTTTTAAAAAATTAAGTTAAATAAACTAAAATTAAAAATACAAGAAAATGTTAAAAAGTTAAATAAATAAAAATATAAATAAATAAATAAAGTTAAATAAACTAAAATTAAAAATACAATTAAAAAAAAAGTTTAAAAAAAATTAAAAAAGTTAAAAAAAATAAAAATTTAAATAAACAAAAATAAAAAATTCCCCCCAAAATTAAAGTCCCCAGCCCCCGCGAACAAAAGATGGCAGGCGGCATGGATGACGTGGCTGTGTTGGTGTAGCCACGCAGAGCCGCACAACTTGTGGGGAGAAGAACCCTGCGATTCAGGTAAGGGGGGTTGCAATTTGACCAGTTATGCAATGTTAGCCCATAGCAATATGGTCCAGACTAGCACCAGCGTAAGGATGTATACGCAGCCAACTAAGGGTGCTGGGAGGGGGGGGGAGGGCAAAAATCCACCTGTATATGCAAAAATCTTTGCAGCGGCCCTGTGCCAGGCACACCTATAACTGAAACCTCAGCTTTGGTTGAGTTGGCCTTTTAATGTAGTAAGGCTTCACTTACTGACTGCCTACATTTGGTCCAGGTGCCCAACTCGTCCTTCCAGTACCAAATCCACTTAGTGTTCAGTCCATATGTAGAGGATCGGGTGAGAGACGATGGGGTGGAGAGTCGGCGGACTGGATTTGTATCGGATCTCATGAGCTGAAAGTCAACTGAATAGTAACTGCAATGCAAAGAAAAAAGGTGTAATCATAAAATGAATGGGGAGAGGGAATACAATGTGCCGGGATCTCATGCAGAACTTTCATTTCATACTTTGTGGAGTTCTTCTTTATACTAAGTATGTGTTACAATGGGCTGTGAAGTCCATTAGGCCCCGTTCACACCTTTACGTTTTGCCGCGCGTTCAACGCTCTATGAACGCTCAACAAAACGTACAAGCATGAAAAGCCCATTGTTTTCTATGGGTCTGGTTCACACCTTACCGTATTTCCGCCCGTCTGAAACGCCCTACAAAACGGCCTACGCTCAAACAAGTACATGTACTTCTTTGGGCCGTTTTGTAGGGCGTTTTACATTGGGATACAGCCAAGTAGCCTTCGGAATCGCGCGACGGTCGCACGACTTTTTTACCGCGAATCGCGATTAAAAAAACCGCGCGACGGTCGCGCGCCAGACGCGCATATTCAATACTCCTAGGTGTGAACCCAGCGAGCGTGACCACATCCCACCACATCTCGGCTCCTGAGCCGTCACGGGACCCCTGACAAGATGGTGGCCTTTATGTGGGTGGCCTCCTGCTTAAATGGATGGGGCCCCCGGGGGCCATAACACTACCAACTACCCTAAACCAAGACTAAATGCCTTTGTCCCTCTGATTTCCACCATTGTCCCCCTTTTACATTTCTGGAGATCTCTAAATATTTTGCTGTTTAGAAATGAGTGAATCAGTACACACAGATCCAAACGGGCAATGAATCTGGCCCTTTCACTGGGTCTGGGTTTGCTAGTAACCAACCCATCTGCTTGCCAAGATTCCAAAAAGACCACTTACCAGTCCATGAAGAACCCACCCAAAACAGAAAGCCAACACTTACAGTGCATTGACAAAGTTAACAGGAAGTGAGGGGAAATCTCCCAAATGGAGACACAGCCAGCAATCAAATCTGCCAGAGATTTTAACACTTTCTGATCCAAAACTAAGCAATAGCCTACACTTTAAAGCCAGACTGCAAGGGAACAGCTTAATACACGGATACAAAATGTTTTATCTGCCAAAGAATTTGTATATCTGTTCATCCAGTCCTAAAATGAACACAGCTCTGCCACAAAGCATAGCCCCATCTGGTGGTGAAAGAGACCTGCTTTTTCTCTGCTGCAGTTTCACTTTTACTTTCAGGTCTTCTCCCCTTCCCCCAGCCCGTGACTGTAAGGTAAAATGAGAAGCAGAAGACTGATGAGCTCATCTCTGTGTCTTTCGCTGCGCCTATCAGAATGTTTTTTGCAATGCAACACCTAATTGACTACTTTGCAGCTTCTCCCTCCCCATTCTGAGCTCTGCTGTACAGGGACTTCAAAAGGCTGATATCAGGCAGTGGCGTCTCAAGGGGGGTGCGGCCCACACCCGGGTGACACCAGCCGCGTGAATGTCCCCTCCTCTCTCTGCCGGCGTCCATCACTAAGATGGCCACCGGCAGGTAACAGCGTGTTACATCATTACGCGTGTGGGCGAAGACGTAGGCCCCCGGCGTGATGATGTTGCGCGCATGCGCAATGGCGCCACTGCGGAGTATCATCCGGTATCCGCTCCAGGTGACACCCTGCCTCGGGACACCCCTGCACAGGCATGACTCCCAGAGGCAGCTGCACGATTGGCCCTGCTGAACAGTAAGGCCCCATTCACACTTGGCGATTCGCAAATCTCGCGTTTGTCGCGCGATTTGCATTTTGCGTGATATCGCGCGACACGGCCCGCGACAGCAGGACCCTTTGCCCCATTGCAAAGCATTGAAGAGCGATATCGCGCGGTAAATAGCCGCGATATCGCGGGAATTACCGTGCGATAAATCGCTCAATTTGTCACCCGGGTGCGGGCCGCACCCCCCTTGTGACGCCACTGCCCGCACCAGGTGTCACCCTGCCTCGGTCAAATTGATTTTCATTGCACTGCTTGCATTGAAAATACACTTAATAATGTATTAATGATGAATACAGAGCTGCATTTGTTTGTGTTATATTATATTGGAGTTCAGCTTTATGTAGGCAGCGGTGGTCAGAGAACAGAGCTGGGATTTCAGATATAATGTAGGCACAAAGACAAGGTGATGGGCCCCTACCAGTCAATGCTTGGGTCGCTGAAAGCCTTTTCCAGTTTCTCCATGTTGGGAAGGTCCTCCCAGTCTGTTCTGTTGAACATTTGCCAGCGGTACGGTAAGTGATAGTGCATGTTGGCACAGGTATCTGTGAAGTGGGAAAGACATCGACTGTTATCTCTGACGGAACACAATTCTAGAATGTCCGGAATGGACCAGGAGAAAGGCGAGTGGGTTGTCACTGGGGAATACCTCTTACAATACAGACCGGTCATTTACCTCCAAACACGCAGTTTTCCCAAATATGACATGGGCAAATTTCTGGCATCTTCTCCGGCAATGCTGCAAGTATAGGGAAAAAGGATAAATCAAATGTGGGAAAAAAACAGCCAATCAAGTGAAGTTTCCTAACAAACAAAGTTATCTTCTCATAGATAATGGCACAGTGACAGCACAGTGAAAGTGCCGGCTCTCATTGTGGATAACTTATTTTTAATTTTAGTTAAGGAAAGGGTTAAACCCCTGCCAGGTCTTTTTTTGTAACCTGTGTCCTATTTGGGAGATTCCACTTCACTTCCTGTACCAGATACACAACAGGAAGCGAGATGATATTTCTTCAAAGTGAGAAAAAATCCCCTTATAGAGATTTGTTCTCACAATGGAAGATTTCCCCTCACCTCCATAACTTTTTGTCCTGGTGATGATGGTCATTAGGACAAATACAAAGGGTAATTACATTTGGCTTCAGATACACTTTAAGGGCCCAGGCACACCATCAAGAGTGTGTTCCAGTGCGCTCGGCCTCTATGCACTGGACCGGTTCGCAGGCACTAATGTGCCATGCGTTCGGGTGCCGGCGATAACCCCGCAGGCGGGGGGCGTGGCTGCGGTTCCATTGAGTTCAATGCACCTCCACGCCCCCAAACAAAGTGAGCCAGCCAGGTTGCGTTCTAGAGGCAGAACGCACTGGAACGCATTCTTGATGGTGAGAAGGAGAATTGAAGGAGAATTATGGGGAGAGTGCAAGGCTTACATTGCCAAGGTGTTACAGAAGGAATATTTGTAGTTGGTTGAGGTTGGGAAGCCATTGAGCTGGTGGGCTTAGTTTGCAGACCATTTGGATCACTTAGACAATGCTGGATGCCACTTGATGCATCAGGTTTTGTTTTTAGTTTTACATCAGTTTGTTGTTTTCTTAAAGGACTTTCAGCTCTGCTGGAGACATTGGATATACCTCGTAAACTTGAAGATGGTTCTGAATGAGCTGCTACTGTAGAGGTAGCTGGTTTTGGTAGAACAATGGATGGGCTCTCCGAAGTAGAACACAATTATGTTTTTGACATTGATGATGGTATTGTTTTAACATTAGCTGGCTCTGCCACTGGAGAACACACCTTTAAATCTAAATTCTTAACAGGAGTTTGGTTAGGACTAGAATTTTCTGACTTGCTGGATACTGAGGAAGATTTTGGTGATATAGTATATGGAATAATACCTGGTTCAGCACTCTTGGTAGAAGTGGTCACCAGCTTATTGGATGTTAATGAAGTTGGATCATTTGGCAGCCTGGTAAATACAGAAAGTGGTTTTAATTGAGTAGATGGATGTCCTGTTGAAGACTCAAATGATGTGTTTGAGGTTAAGGGTTTTGGTGAAGAATTGCTTGGACCACTTGCAATGAGCGGTGTTGGCTGAGAAAGCAATGATTCTTTTTTAGTAAAAATTATAGGTGTGTTTGATAAATTATAATCCTTGACTGAAAGAGAGTCGGCTGGTCTTGTCTGAGCAGTAGTTGGGTATGGGGCATGAGTGCAGGGCTGGTAGGTAGGTAGGTAGGACTTCTGAAATAGAATTGATTCAACACTAGACGTATTTGGTGGATCATGACCCAGTTTTGGGACATTGACTGGTGTGCAAGGAAATGCATGGGTATGTCTAGAATTAATAACTTCCACTGGCACGACTAGAGACGGAAGCAATTCAGTCCCATTAACTTTGGATGACAACACCTGGCCTTTAGTAGATGGTACAGATCTAATTTCTTCTTGTTGTGTAACCCAAGTAGATGTTGCTGAAGATCTGACTTGTACATTTCCTGATGATGACGTGTTTGGGCTAAACCAGTCGCCCATTAGACTGTCAAGCCTTGTTCTCAAATTTCTGTCATTGCGATCACTCTCACAATCACTGTTGTAATTCTCTTCTTCCAAATGCTGGCCCCCACTATGCTGTTGTGGTGGGTGGCGGTCAGATTGCTGCCAGACAAGAGGCCCTAAAAACATTGTAAATGACACGCATTATAAAATGTAATGCTACGCATGGATGCAATTCACATACCTGACTTTAAATTCATTAAAGCGGACCTTTACACTCAAAAATCAAATTCTACCAATGCATGATAATTAATAATAACATAGACATATGATGTGTAAAATGCTGTGATTGTGAAATACTTACACTTGCAGAACATTGACTTCCTGCTTTGAAAGTGCAAGTTACTTGAGTTTGGCACAGCAATGCACACTGGGATTGCCTTGTCATCAGCAGAGCATTGCTGGGAAATCTCATCTGTAATCTCACGAGATCTCAGGGAAAGGCATTTTCCTCCCCTGAGACGATGTGCATGGTCACATGTCTAGTCACATGTGCCAGAAATCCAGGAAGTAAAAGGAGAGCTAGTAATCTGCCCTTAGTAAACTTGGCCACTGTCACAAGACTGGGGAAGAAAAGAGAAATAAGCAATGCAAAGAATACAAAGCCGGCAAATCATCTAGAAGTATGTGTTTGTAGATTGTCATTAGTAAACATTTTCTAAAGGTGTGTTTGTTGTTACTTTAAAGATATGGGTACCATATGGGTTCTGCCTAAAAGTGGATAAGGTCCACTTTTAGGCAGAACCTGCTAGGACATTTTTTCTTTCTCCCTCTCTCTCTCTGTTAAGTACATTTCTGCAGTACATGCACATTTATCCATGTTTTCTCTCTTTCAAAAACTTCAGAACTAGAGAAAAAAAACCTGGTGATCCTACCAGAAAACAAGTGAGCACTAGCGTTCCTGATGTTGGCTGACAACACTGCCTATGTTGCTCTGAAATCTCAAGCAATGAAGAAAGTAAGGAAATTCCTGTGCTTCTTGGCTCAATGTAATGGCTATGAATGGCACGCAAATGGCATTCGCTCATCTATATGCTGGGAGGAACATTTATACATTAGCCCTTATCTGAGCGCTATTTAGTCTGATCAAAGTGAAGATCTTGAAAGTAAAGTAGTAGGTATAGAAATATTGTAATAATTGTCTGTATGTACTAAGATGATGGAGCAGTTATTATGGTGGCAGGATACTCCCATCTGTTTTTTAGTGCATTTTGCAGCATTAAATTTGCTGCAGGCAGTTCAAACCAGATGCCATGAACTTCCCATAGACTACTCAGCAGTGTGGGACACGAATACTGTACTGGAGATTGGTTACCAAGGAAGACAGGAAGGAAACATTGCAACTTAATTTAATTAAAACTGAACTCTGCTGAGACCAATTTTCATGTGAAATTATATAACTGCTTTCTCATGCTGTTTCAGGTAGAGGTATCCTAAACCTTGTTTACGGTTGGCATATACAAGGTACTAATGGTAGTTACTCTTCTGTAACTTCTTGGCACTAATAAATGGTGTTATTAAAAATCTGATAAAAAAAACAACAGTGATAAGAGCCCGACAGTGTCAGGAGAGGGGAGGAAACCGGCGGCATACCTCATCCCGCCAGGTGAAGGTCCCCTCCTCTCTCTGCCGGCGTCCATCACCAAGATGGGCGCCGCCAGGCGGCGTCAATCAGATGGCCGCGCACGCACGAGGTGACGTCACGCGCATGCGCAATGACAACGTGGCGGGGTGTCTCCGCCCACACAACGCTCTGCCGATCTGTGACAGGAGGCTGAGCGGTGTGGGAGGAGAGACGCCGGCCGGTCACAGCGCTCTCCTCCCGCAGCGCTCGGACGTCTGTGACACTTTCTCTCATCCCCGCTGGGACACAGAGCAGCACCCAGTGGGGGGGGAAAGAAAGCAGGGATGTGCCGATGTATCGGCAGAAAAATGGCACTTACATCATTTAGCCAAAAGTGCAATTTTTGGCCGATATGTTTCGGCGGCCGATATATCGGCGCATCCCTAAAACAAAGTTATCTACTCTCTTGGTGCACTCACTGTGCACAGAGATAATGGCACAGTGACATAGTGATGAGAAGCATGGGGACGGCTTCCTTGCTAATCGGGAAGTCGGGTGGCGAGTCTTTACATGCTGCCCGGCTAATGCCGCCTGGCTTCCTGAATGGGACTTCCGGTACTCGGTATTGGCGAGTACCGAACAAAAAATATCGGTACTCGGTACAGAGATAGCGGTATCAGTGAATCTATACACTCAACCACATAATTCAAGCCCACCTGTGACACTGAAGCTGTCACAGCTCGCTTCTATTGATCGGGAACTCGGGGAACACATACTGCTGATCCTGAGTTCCTGATCTTCTGCCTGAAGAGAGGGGTGACTGTCAGTCACCGCTCCCTGCAGGGATTCCCCCCTCCCCTCTCCAGCGCTGACTAGAGGAACGCGCAGGGAGGGGGCGGGCACAGCTACCTCTGCCTCTGGAAGGACAGACAATATTGTTGAGATCTGACCCGGCTGTAGGGTGGCTCTGCGCTGCCAACATATAAAAGGCAATAGCCCACTATTTGCTGAGTTTTTGGGTCACAGGTGGACATATACTATGTCCACCTGTGACCCTGAAGAAAAATATGGCCAAAAAAGGTTAGGCATTGGAATGGCATTGTACCGAGGAAGGTTTTGCTGAAAAAGTATATGGAATAATACCTGGTTCAGCACTCTTGGTAGAAGCGGTCACCAGCTTTTTGGATGTTAATGAAGTTGGATCACTTGGCAGCCTGGTAGATACAGAAAGTGGTTTTAATTGAGTAGATGGATGTCCTGTTGAAGACTTAAATGATGTGCTTGAAGTTAAGGGTTTTGGTGAAGAATTGCTTGGACCACTTCTCAAGCTCATACATGTTGGTTGGCTGGGTGCAGTGAGTGGTATTGGCTGAGAAAGCAATGATTCTTTTTTAGGATAAATTATAGGTGCGTTTGATAAATTATAATCCTTGACTGAAAGAGAGTCGGCTGGTCTTGTCTGAGCAGTAGTTGGGTATGGGGCATGAGTGCAGGGCTGGTAGGACTTCTGAAATAGAATTGATTCCACACTAGACGTATTTGGTGGATCATGACCCAGTTTTGGTGGATCATGACCCAGTTTTGGGACATTGACTGGTGTGCTAGGAAATGTATGAGTATGTCTAGGATGAAGACATTCCACTGGCACGCCTAGAGTCGGAAGCAATTCAGCCCCATTAACTTTGGATGACAACACCTGGCCTTTAGTAGATGGTACAGATCTAATTTCTTCTTGTTGTGTAACCCAAGTAGATGTTGCTGAAGATCTGACTTGTACATTTCCTGATGATGACGTGTTTGGGCTAAACCAGTCGCCCATTAGACTGTCAAGCCTTGTTCTCAAATTTCTGTCATTGCGATCACTCTCACAATCACTGTTGTAATTCTCGTCTTCCAAATGCTGGCCCCCACTATGCTGTTGTGGTGTGTGGCGGTCAGATTGCTGCCAGACAAGAGGCCCTAAAAATATTGTAAATGACACGCATTATAAAATGTAATGCTACGCATGGATGCAATTCACATACCTGACTTTAAATTCATTAAAGCGGACCTTTACACTCAAAAATCAAATTCTACCAATGCATGATAATTAATAATAACATAGACATGCCAGGTGTACAATGATGTGATTGTGAAGTACTTACACTTGCAGAACATTCACTTCCTGCTTTGAAAGTGCAAATTACTTGAGTTTGGCACAGCAATGCACACTGGGATTGCCTTGTCATCAGCAGAGCATTGCTGGGAAATCTCATCTGTAATCTCATGAGCTCTCAGGGAAAGGCATTTTCCTCCCCTGAAATGATGTGCATGGTCACATGTCCCAGTCACATGTCTAGTCACATGTGCCAGAAATCCAGGAAGTAACAGGAGAGCTAGTAATCTGCCCTTAGCAAACATGGCCACTGTCAGAAGAATGGGGAAGAAAAGAGAAACAAGGAATGCAAAGAATGCAAAGAATACAAAGCCGGTTATTATCTAGAAGTATGTATTTGTAGATTGTCATTACTAAACATTTCTAAAGGTGTGTTTGTAGTTGCTTTAAAGATATGGGGAGAGGTCCGCTTTAAGGCAGAACCTGCTAGGACATTTCTCTCTCCTGCAGTACATGTGATTTATCCATGTTTTCTCTCTTTTGAAAAATGACAGAACTACAGAATAAACTTGATGATCCTGTCAGAAATCAAGTGAGCTCCTACGTTCCTGATGTTGGCTGACAACAGTGCCAAGCAATGAAGAAAGTAAGGAGATTCCTGTGCTTCTTGGCTCAATCTAGTGTCTTTGAATGTCATGCGAATGGCATTCGCTCAGCTATATGCTGGGTGGAACATTTATACATTAGCCCTTATGTGATCTCCCTTTAGTCTGATCATTTATTCATCTTCAGAAATAGGGCAGAGGAACATTTATGATCAGGCAGAGAAGGAGATGCACTGCATGCCTATATTTCTGGATTTTAAGAAAGCGAAGATCTTGAAAATAAAAAGGGAATAGGTATAGAAATATTATAATAATTGTCTGTATGTACTAAGATGATGGAGCAGTTATTATGGTGGCAGGATACTCCCATCTGTTTTTTAGTGCATTTTGCAGCATCAAATCTGCTGCAGGCAGTTCAAACCAGATGCCATGAACTTCCCATAAACTACTCAGCAGTGTGGAACACAAATACTGTACTGGAGATCGGTTACCAGGGAAGACAGGAAGGAAACATTGCAACTTCATTTAATTAAAACTGAACTCTGCTGAGACCAATTTTCATGTGAAATTATATAACTGCTTTCTCATGCTGTTTCAGGTAGAGGTATCCTAAACCTTGTTTACGGTTGGCATATACAAGGTACTAATGGTAGTTACTCTTCTGTAACTTCTTGGCACTAATAAATGGTGTTATTAAAAATCTGATTAAAAAAAACAACAGTAATAAGAGCTATTTTTAAAACAGGAAAGAGGAAAGAGAGGTTTGGTGTTACATTTGGGCCATGCATGCATTGCATACCAATCATTTAAGTACTTAACGGGGTATGATTACCTTTATAAATTCTCTCTCTGCTCCCATCCTTCAATAGGTCCTGAGATCCCGCTCTTCTTCTGTCTCCTGTCCTTCTTCTACTTCTGCCCCTGGATCTCCCCCTCGCATCCCTGGGCTTCTGATGTTTCGACTCCTCCCTCTGCGCCTGATGCCTTTCATTGTGCGTCAGCACGCAGAGTATCTGAAAGTTCTGGATGGTCTCCTGGCTCAGCCAGCTGCAGGTGAGTAGTGACTTGGATCCCAGGAGATTATGTGATCTTTTACAGAAGCGGTTGTTGCATTGCCCTCTGATGAAATACCTACACACATGGAGGCGCGAACAGTCCTCTCCTTGATCACAGTTGCTGTGCATGTATTTCTCACAGTTCTTCAAAGGAATGGGAAACAAAGGGACACAATGAGAATATTAACGTGGATCTTATCATTCTGTTATAGTTGTAGAAGGAATAGACATGCTGATGGCACCTTCTGTGACCAGGCCTTTATTCCTGAAGAACCCAACCCTACACAGGTCTCGAAATCATGTCCCCAACCCTACACAGGTCTCGAAATCATGTCTATGACCGGAATTCATATCCTTGGTGCTCTGCTTTTGGCAATAATACATGTAGAATGGAACAGATACTACTATGTACCTGAAGTCCAACAAGTGATGCAAGGGACAGCAAATGTTTTGTGTAGGTCTCGAAATCATGTCCCCAACCCTACACAGGTCTCGAAATCATGTCCCCAACCCTACACAGGTCTCGAAATCATGTCCCCAACCCTACACAGGTCTCGAAATCATGTCCCCAACCCTACACAGGTCTCGAAATCATGTCTATGACCGGAATTCATATCCTTGGTGCTCTGCTTTTGGCAATAATACATGTAGAATGGAACAGATACTACTATGTACCTGAAGTCCAACAAGTGATGCAAGGGACAGCAAATGTTTTGTGAGAAGTGCCGTATGAAATGCTACATGCTAACAATGGCATAACATGACAGACAAAGGGGTAGGAGCCTGCCCCATAGTAGTAGCATATCTTTTGCAAGAGAGTGGCACAGAGAGACCAGTCAATAGTGTTTAAAGGAGAACTATGAAGGGAGTGATTTTCACTCAACCTCATAGTTCGAGCCGACGTGTGACAATGAAACTGTCACACGTCGGCTCAATAGATCGGGAAGTGAGGGAACACATACCGTCACTCGCTCACTTCTCGATCCTGTCCCTGCAGAGAGCTGTGACTGTCACTCACGGCTCCCTGCAGGGATTCCTCCCCGCTCCGATCCACCAGCGCTGACTGGAGGAACGAACGGGGGAGGGGGCGGGTACAGCTGGCTCTGCCTCTAGATAGGCAGAACCAGATGTCAATCACGCAGCTGGGTGGATCTCGACAGTAATGTCGGGATCCGTCCCGGCTGCGGCAGTCTCAGTATACCACGAGCTGTAGCTCGCGGTATACTAAGCTTTGGGTCACTGAGGACGCTAGTTTATGTCCTCCCGTTACCCTGAGGAGAACTGTGGTGAAAAACACTTACCCCATAGTTCTCCTTTAAGCAGGAGATTGCTCAGCATTTTTCAATACAATGTCAATACAATGCAGCATATAAAAGCAAAAGGGAAAACAATCATAAAGGTAGCGAGAAGGCCAGGAACAGAGTATCATCTACCTTATGGAGGGTGATGTTGGACAGTGTAAGATCCCAATGGTGGTTGTAATCAGAAATGTGGAAGGAAGGCCAGAAGCAAAGTATTTTCTAACTTATGAAATATATGTTGTAAGCTGTGAGAAGGTTGGTGTTGGAGGATGTAGTATCCCAATGGTGGTTGTAATCAGAAAGGTAGAGAGAAGGCCAGGAACAGAGTATTTTCTACCTTATGGAGGGTCATGTTGAACAGTGTAAGATCCCAATGTGGTTGTAATCAGAAATGTGGAGGGAAATACTGTATATGTAGTAAGCTGTGAAAAGGTTGGTGATGGAGGGTGTGATATTCCAGGGTGATATTCCAGTGGTGAGTGTTATTGGAAAGTTACATCTGGATTAGCCAGCATTTTTCCCATGATTCTCCCACCCTAAATCATGGGGGAGTGGGGACAACAGTGGCAGTGAGGAGACCTTGCACGTACCTCCGGCAGCAACTGGTTGTCATTCTGGAGCAACAGAACTTTGATCTCGTCCTCATTCAGTGTGCTCAGTTCATTGGCCTTTAACACAGCGCAGTTGTGGTCAGACAAGACACTGTGGGAGAATCTACAGGGAGGCCTGGAACAGAAAGGTACCATGAGTTCTGATTGTGGATGGAGATGTGGTTTTAGAAAGTGATTCCACACTGAGGGGCAGCATCATCTTACCCAGGGGGACAATATAATAGACAATGGATCATCCAGTGTAACCCAGAGAAATCGCTGTCTTGTCAACTGAAAGGTTTTATGCATTTTTTGATTTTGCATCATTTTCTTATCCTGGTCACCTGAGATGCTCCTACCCCAAAACCTTGAAGACTTTGCTGTTTTCTTGCACAATTGCCCCCGATTCTCCCTTCTCTTTTCCTAATATCCCCGGCCAGCCTCCTCCTTCCCCATGTGTCACAATCTTCTTTCCCTGGTACCGCGACACTTACCCATCTCTCAAACTGGTCACTCACATTACAATCTCATTGTACACTCTCCCTTAGGCTCCTTTCACACGGTCCGATCAGGAGTGGATCTGTGCACAGATCGTCTCCTGATCAGAGCAGGAAGGATTGGATGTCACCTCTGTGACACCCGTGTCCATCCAGTTTGTTCCTACAAGCAGATCGCCGCTGTCATCACTGCACACTGTGTCTGGGGCTGGGAGAGCAGAGTATGAGAGAAAAGAGACAGGCCACGCATGGGGGGCAGACTGAGAATCAGCCTGAATTAGGGACAGTCACTGGGAGGCGAGCAGCCTGTCTGAAACAACTGAAACAATATGAACAAGCCATCTAAATCCAAGAGCTGCATCCTGAAGATCCCCAAATTGGAGGTGAGTAGAGAAGGAAAGGGTTAACACTGCTGTGCAGCTTAAAGGGGGGAAATTTGATGTGTGACACCAGTTTGGACTCTGTGCACTGACATGTCATAAATGCAGCTTGGCATGGGCAGGATGGGGTTAAACGTGTGCATTGGGGGGGGGGCACATCCATATGGCCATATAAGAAGGGCACACCTCTGTGCCCTTGTAGATGTAAAGGATCTGAATGAAGGTGTGATGTCGGCCTTGAATTCCAGCTCATAACCTTTGGACTGTAATAAAGATGTGCAGGGGGGCAGTAACCCATAGCAACTGGCTAGGTTTCACTTTACAGCAGTTTGATTGGTTAAGAGAGGGCATCTGGTTGCTATGGGGGACTGAACCTTTCAGAAGAGGGCTCCTGCACACAGCTGTAAAAATGTCCCATTGCATTCAGATCCGTACAGCGTAGTTTTTTGGATTTGAACGGAACATTATTGTATATTGTGGGCCCATGCGCACATAGACCATCACCTGCATTTTTTTTATGCCGGATCTTTTTTGTCAGCAATATTCTGCCAAGATATCAGTATTATTACACTCGTGCGCTTGAGCCCTAATGCTGTTTGCCCCTTCTTACTAAATACACAAAGTACCTGTGCTGACAGTTAGGGCTCATTCACACCATGCGCATTGGTCTGTGCTGGGCAACTTTGCCCAACGCAGACCCAATGCATTGACAAAGGCATTGTGCCATGAGTTCAGTTCACAACATTAGTGATAGCACTTACAGTATGTGTGTGTATACCAGGGGTAGGCAACCTCAGCATTCCAGCTCTGGTGGAACTACAAGTCCTATGAGCCATTGCAAGACTCTGACAGCCACAGGCATGACTCCCAAAGACAAAGGCACAATGGAATTTGTAATCTCACCAAGGTCTGGGGTGCCAGGGTTGCCTACTCCTGGTTTATATTGTGTGATAGGAGCTACAAATTCCCATATTCTATCGGCGGCAGTGCATGCTAAGAGTTGTAGTTCCCCAGGCGCTATACAGGTTATCTAGAGGCACCCATGAGAAACATGTCTCAGTGACCCTTGTAGAGGTAAGCATTGTATATCTTGCATTTTCCGCATGTGTCAAGGAAGTAACTCTGGCAAACTCTCGCCCTCCAGCTGCGGAACTACAAATCCCATGAGGCATTGCAAGATTCTTACAGCCACAGGCATGACTTCCAGTGGAAGATGCATCATGGGATTTGTAGTTTCACCACAGCTGGAGGGCCCAAGTTTGCCTACTTCTGAAGAAACTAGTATAGATTTAGATCATGTCTGTGTGACGTTATAACATATTGTACAGGTATTTTCACAATTAGGTCCCCTTCTCCCAGCAGAATGTGCAGTTTCAATGCTGAGTACTTGGGGCATCGTAGTAGCAGAAAGCAGACCAGGACCCCCTGGACACACTAGTGGATTTAGACTGTTACATGTGTTGTCAACTTTACACCAATACTTCCTGATTCACTCCAATTACCCCAGTCAAACCAAACTGTTATTTGTCTCTCTGCCCACACAGCCGCCCTCCTCTTGCCTAGATACCCCGACATTTTTACTGCCCATGACCCAATACCCTTATAGCAGCACTTTCCTCTTTCCCCAACACTTTCAGCACCCTCCCCTTGCCCCTGAACCTACCTCCGGTTAGGGGGACACTGACCCCTTAGGTACTGGTGACACATGTGCAGTTTGGGGCACTTCTCCTCCTCCTCCTCTTCTTTCCCCTTTAGGTGTAGGTATCGGTTGCAAATCCTCAGGGGGCTTCGGGCCAGTACCATCTGAGAGTTCTGTGGGAATCTGAGCGGCTCATCCTCCAGGATCTGCTCAATCTGTTCTGCGGGGAGCTCCAGAAGATCATCCAACTGATTTCTCTCCAGACGACCGCCATGTGAGCAAAGCAACTTGGTCAGATAGGAAGTGACTGTGGGGTCTGACATGGTTCCAGGGTCCGATGCAGCCTGATGTCTGGGGCCCCCGATACAGCCTGAAGCCTGGGCTTTGTGATTTTCTGTATCTGTGTGAATTTGTCATCTTAGGACAAATAACAGCAGAGGGTGGATCATCCACATCACATCTGAGAATGGAAACCGAAACTAAGAAACATTGACACTGCACATAACACAGCCCCTATCTCCAATAGCCAGGAGGGGACTGAATTACAAGGACTGCGTAGCACTGGCACCCACCCAAAATAGTCTCTCTCTCTCTCTCTCTCTCTCTCTCTCTCTCTCTCCCCTCTCTTCCATTATTCTCTCCTTCTCTAACTTCTCTCTCCCAGATTAAAAAACAAATAAGCTTTATTAGGTTGAATTGTGGGGGGTGTAGGAATAAATCCTAGTACATTATTAGAGGTAAAGTATAGTATTAAAGTGACACTAAACTCAGTTTAGTTAAATATTAAAAATACATTCAAGTACCCTAAATATTATGCAGAAATGTCTCTTATTTGTGTATCACTCAGCTGTAGATCCTCAAATCATCTGAATTGGTGCCGACACTGTCCTTCCTTCTGAAGGGTGGCTACTTTTGTTCTCCATGGTCCCTGTGTGCGTTGTAAAGTAGCTAGCGCACCAAGCTCGCTTCTGTGATGGACTACAATATCAATACAAATGAACAAAGAGGAGCAGTGACTACTTTACAACACACACATGCGCCTGGTGTAGCTCATAGAGCTGTACCAGGCCTCGCCGTGGACGTGTGCGCGTTCGTGAGCGTGTTTGCGCGCATTGCCGCATGCTCCAACGTATCATTTGAACTTTTGGTGCCCTCTGGGCTACAAAGGCTGTGGCCACCAATCCTTCTATGCTGTCAGATTTGTCAGCTTCCCTGTATTCCTTGTATCCTGATCTGCTCATCCGTTACTAACCCGGCTTGACCTTCTGCTTCTCTCCTGTCTCCTGAACCTCAGCTTGCCCCTGACTATGGATTCTGCCTCATTCCTGGTACTGCGTTGCCCACATGTTCATGACCATGGCCTGTTCCTGACTATTCTCCTGCTTCTTGTCCTGGCGCCTCGCTGTCTGCTTGTTGTCTACCCAGCTCATCTGACCTGGGCCCATTGAAGATCCATCCTGTTGTGCGTTCTCCTGCACCTGTTACCTGTCTGGATCTACACACATCGCAGCATCCACTGCTTGGCGGATTCATCATCTATTGGCACTCTTGCCCCTCTGTGCCCCTGCACACAATCCAGGTGCTCCGGGACCGGCGAGGCCACCCTCGTCACTTCAGACTCCTCTAAGGTACATGACAGCACCAATTCAGAGATGATTTGAGCATCTACTCAACTAAGGTACAGTAATGCTAATAGTTAAGATACATAAATGCATTTTTAAGGTTTAACTCCTAAGTTTAGCGTCACTTTAAGGAAATAGGAGGTAAGTCCAGGTATGTTATCCGATTAAGGAAATAATACAGAGGAGGACAGGGGGAGCGTGTCTTTTTTGTCTAAAATTTGTTTGTTCATGGATTCTTGCATCGGGGTCCTGAGGTCACTAGTTACGCCTCCTTCTCCAGGTATGGAGACAGTTTGTACTCTCTCTGTAGTGACCAGCAAATAGTTAGCTTCTAGGAGTTCATTGCATTTCACCATTCTCTGACATAGTATGACATTTTTTTCGAAATGGTTTATTGTCCTTTTTTGAGATTTGATTAGGCCATATTTTAGGGGGTTCTGGACAGAAAAGGTGCTGATGAGTTGCTGCTGGTCCTTCTTGCTCATTAAGGGCCTGTTCACACGACGTCCGTTTTGTGTGCTGACCGGCTCCGTACGCTGCTGCACTCAAAATGCATCCCAATGTATCCCTATGTGTTTTATGGGCTCCAGTTCTCACGTGCGCAGTCCGTTCAGCTTACGACAGAAAAAATACTGCATGTCACATTTTGTCCGGTCCGGAAACGGTCAGGAAACGCATCAAAAACGCACTGCACTGCAGCTAACATACTAACAGCCCCACTCCAGCAAAAAAAAAACGCATAAAAAACGCGGCCAAAACGTGGCAAAAACGCACTGCATCAGTCTGCAGATCCGCACCTGATCAGGACCTGATCAGGACCTGATCTCATGTGAACAGGCCTTAAGGCTTTATGGTGGAATGCGTTGGGGCTGCTGTTCTGTATATGATAGCGCCCTCTTCTGGGAATTTGCCTAACTCAGCCCGGTGTTCCATCGAAAGTTCCAACTCCTCGAGTTTTCCAACCATCTGACTTCCGGTTTAGTTAGAAGTAAGAGGTTTGGCCGAGAAGGCTGTACTGCACGTGGGCCACCTGCGGCATTTCCCTATAAAAATAGTACACAGCAATAAAATATTAAAATGAAGTAGGTTTACACTAATCCAGCACGTTATTAATCGCAGTTGCCCTACTCAATATGGCCGCCGCTTGCAGCCATATTTTGAAGTTTTATGTCTACTTTCCTCATGTGAGTAGTTTTTTTTTAAGGTTTTTTTTAATTTTGCAGTTTTACACTATGGGCTCTATGAGAAGGGAAATAAGGCCCACACTCTTCTGGCTCGCAAGCTACGGGCTGAGGCCAACCTTAAAGGGGTTTCTGCTGTGCGCGACGCCAGTGGCGTACTACACCACCACCCCCAAAAAATAGCGGACATTTTTCGGGGTTTCTATGAATCCTTATATAATATCCCGGATGGCGCCTTCACTACTGGTGACGAGACCCTGGCCTCGCACATTCGGGAATATCTTAGCTCTTGTGACTTGCCTGTGCTCTCTCCAGAGGATCATGCTAGCTTGAATGCCCCGCTGGAGGTAGACGAGGTCCAGAAAGTCATCGCCTCCCTCCCCACGGGCAAGTCACCGGGCCCAGACGGCTTTACTTTCTTCCAGGGAACTACCCTGGCCACCTCTTTTTGTTTGTCTTCTAGGCTAGCTTGGCCTAGCCCATGCGTGGCACCAGAAAACGCTCTTTTCAGTATTATAACACAGTAGTCTACCTCCTACCCATTTTACTGCTAAAATTAGGTAATGTGTGGGAAATGTGTGTATACCTATAATGTTTTGCATTTTTTTTTTTCTACATGGGAACAGTATTACTTGCTAGCTAGTTTGTTTTCCACTTATGAAGGTTACATGTCTTTCCCCTGGATAAGGACTTGACTCTGCAGGGGGTTCAACTATGCACAGTTGGCTGCTATGTAATGTTTACATGGATATGGTCCGCATGTTGTACTGGTCATTGTTTCATATTTTCTGTCTTTTTGTCATCTCTGTAAATCTTACGTAACAAAAAAAAGTTAATAAAAATTGTCAATTTGCATCTGGGTGATAACTGGAGTTGACGTATGGACTTTGTATGAAGAACTTTCACAGTGGAAGGATAAAGAGTGTGGTGCACTTGGGACAAATCTTGAGCACTTTATACGTGTGATTCCACATGTGTGTATATTCACACACGGAATATATGATTGAACTTTCCAGAGGATTATTATTTACAACAAGATTCATTGTTAACACTTTTTTAAAAGCATGTATTATTTAAGCACATATTTATTATAGAGATTTGTTTATGTATTGTTCTAGATGAAGTGCAGCACATTCATTATAATTTATTAAACAGGAAGGGGTGGGGTAAATTTAGTGTGTGTGGGGGGGGAGGGGGATACCCGAGTTTTGCCTTGCCTAGGGCAGCCCCAAACCAGAATACACCACTGGGTAAAGGTTATTCTTTCTCTCTCTCTCTAATAACAGAGTAAATACTCTGTATGGATTCTGATTAGTCCTGTACACGAGTGACAAGGTATTTTGGCCAGCTGCTCTATGCAAATGCAATAATTTTGCTGCATCTCACTTGCAGCCTCAGGTCACACCATAAGCCTATAGCACCATAGGACACAGTTGAGTACTGCTCATGATACATTGCTACATGAAACATATAGGACTGAGAAGAACCTAAGACATGCAGAACTCCATTAGCTCAATGAGACTGTCACAGGTCGGCTCAGTAGATCGGGAGGTGAGCGAACACATACCGGGTTCGCTCACCTCTCGATCCTGTCACTGCTCTCTGCCGTGACAGGGGAGTGGCTGGATTCCCCTCTCCCCGCTCCGATCCTCCAGCGCTGACTGGCGGAACGGACGGGGGAGGGGGTTGGTACAGCTGGCTCTGCCTCTAGATAGGCAGAGCCAGCTGTCACTCACGCAACTGGGCGGATCTCGACATCGATGTCGGGATCCGCTCCGGCTGCGGCGTCTCAGTATACCGCGAGCAGTAGCTCGTGGTATACTGAGCTTAGGGTGATGGGAGGACGCTAGTTTGTGTCCGCCCGGTACCCTAAGGAGATCTATGGGGAAAAGCCCTGACCCCATAGTTCTCCTTTAAGCACAAAAAAACACTTCCCTTCCTGTTATACACCATCTGCACTGCTATAAACATTGCACAATCTTTTTAAAGATTACAAAAATACTTTTATTTATAACTTAGAGAGATATGATGATGATATTAACACATTTGTACAGAAAAATACAATACAAACAAGAAAGCTTTTTTATAAAAACACTTAAAAACATGCATTGCTCCTGAGAAAACCCTTCATAAAATCTGCCACAAGTAAACACACAATTGCAGGGGTTCAAATGGACACCTGAGCTTGATGAACCGGGTCACATATCAAAAAATGAAGCACAAAAGTTAGTAAATCCTTAAGAAGCTATATAATGAAACGTTGTTCTATCCCCTACACCTGCAATAGTATAAGCTGAATCACATCTCCAATGTAAATGAGATACATATAACAAGTAAACTAGATACTTCTTGCGAGGGGATATATCGTGACACAGCTTATACATCAGGAATGTTACTGTGCAAAAATGAATATATCACCCAACAGTAGGTAAAGAGATAAGAGAATACCCAACACATTGCAACAATATAGAGTAGGTCACACCCCCAGTTCATATGATATGATGCTAATCATAAATAAGCTACATCCTCATGCCACAGAGATTCCCCTACAATGCAAATGATGTAAATGTTAAATAGTAAGTCTATCACAACAATAACTGGAGAGACATGAGCAGAAAGATCCACAGTCCAGTGGCGTAACAACCGGGGGTGCGGGGGGGTCACTTGCCCCGGGCGCAGGACTGAGGGGGGGCGCCGTCACGACCCCCGCTAAACGAAGCCATGGCTCCCTCTCCCTGACACGATCACCTGGCTGTCATCGGGCGGCCGCTCGCTCTTCCGAGGCCACTGCGGGCGGCCCTCTACATTGCCTGATTGGAGGGCGCGTCTGCCTGATCCAGCCAGCCAGCCCGGATCGCATAGCGGGGCAGTTAGAAAATGAATCCTTGCAGTGGGGCTACACCCACACTACAAGGGTTAACCACTCATTTTGGTCTAGGGCAGGGGTAACAAAACTCCGGTCCTCCAGCTGTGGTGAAACTACAAATCCCTGGTCTAGAGTCTAAAATAAAGAAGTTATATTCACTGAAGCCTCATGTGACAGAGACCACTCACCTCTCTCCCCCACCCCCCGTTCCGGCAGTGAAATGTCCCTCAGCATCCTCACGCCCAATAAACTGTATTAGACCTGTTGACTGAAGGGGCCTTAGACCGCTGGAGTGAAGGGGGAATAAAGCTGCAGGGAGCAGTCTAGCAGCCAGGTGGGGCTGAGGTTCAGGCGACTGTAACGTCTTTATTTTAGACCCAAGAAAAAGGCAAGCATTTAACCCTTGCAGTGTGGGGGTATCTGCACTGCACGGGTTAATTTTTTAACTGTCTGGAGTTGAGCTTTAAGCGTTTTGTTTGTGTTTTACAGAATGATACAGGAAGATGTCCCAGATGTCCCCTCTTCCCCATATTCCAGGATGTACTCCGGGTAGATCTGGAATTTCTCAAACACCACGAAGACTGACGGATTACGGACGTTGTTCACACAGGAGTCATAACACTTGGGACCTTTGGATTTCTGAGGCGGGCGTCGCATAGTGGAAACCCCTAAGACAAAGTCACCGACCAGCACACGAGCCACAAACATGGTGCGTGTCCCCTCAGAGGTGGGCGGGGCGTAGTTGTGGGAGTAGGATGCGTCTCTGGCGAAATAACTTCCTGTTGGGAGAAATTTTACAAATGTGGAATAACAAAATGCATCATCCTCCTGTGCAGAATAAAGGAAAAGTAGCGATGAGAAAAGACCTTTTGGGTTTAACCAATCATATTTTTGCGTACAAATTCTTTGTCTAACTGGGGCGTGGTAGGGGGTGTGTCCTTCAACTTAAAGGTGTCCCTCTTTCTCATCCCAAATAGTTGGATGGTATGCCCATTGTCACATATTTAGCAGGAGGAGTGTTTGCACACAGTCAATTATGCACATATTCTTAACAAGCCATAAATGAGCTTTAAAACACTCACTGACCTCTGTAGATGCAGGTACTGTGGAGCAATATATCTTAAAAAATGCACAGCAGAAGCACTGGACTTATGTCCTTCTCTTAGTAAGCCAGCAGTGGATCATCAGCTCACCCTGCTCCCTTCTCCCAGCAGTGACTCAGCTACTTAACTTCCCTTGCTCTTACCTTATAATAGTGACTCAGGAGCTCAGCTCATCCTGCTACCCCTACCAGCAGTGGGTCAACAGCTCAGTTCCCCCTGCTCCCCTCTCCCAGATGTAAATGAGCTACTTAACTCCCCTTGCTCTCACCTTAAAGGAGAACTATGGGGTTAGGGCTTTTCCCCATAGTTCTCCTAAAGGTAATGGGAGGACACAAACTAGCGTCCTCCCGTCACCCAAAGCTCGACATAATTGTCGGGATCCGTTTCAGACACCGCAGCTGAAACGGATCCCGAAAATTATGTCTGGATACACCCAGCTGCATGAGTGAGCCTATCTAGAGGGAAAGCCTGCTGTACCCGCCCCCCCCCCTGTCCGTCCCGCCTGTCAGCCCTGGAGGATCGGACAGGGGAGGGGGGAATCCAGTCCCTCCCCTGTCGCGGCTCTCTGCCGTGACAGGATCGAGAAGTGAGCGAGCGCCGGTATGTGTTCGCTCACTTCCCGATCTACTGAGCCGACCTGTGACAGTCTCATTGTCACAGGTCGGCTAGAAGTATGAGGTGAGTGAAAATCCTTTAAAGCAGTGACTCAGGAGCTCAGCTCATCCTGCTACCCCTCCCAGCAGTGGCTAAACAGCTCAGTTCCCCCTGCTCCCCTCTCCCAGCAGTGACTCAGCAATTCAGCTACCCCTGCTCTCCCCTTACAGCAGTGATTCAGCAGCTCAGCTCACCCTTCTTTCCCCCTCCAAGCAGTAAGGCAGCAGCTCAGCACCACGTTGTTTCCATCTTTCAGCAGCAACTTACTACTTAGCTACTACCCCTGTTCCCCATCCTAGAAGTGACTCTGCACCTTTCTCCTCTGCTCTCTTGTGTTCTTGCTCTGTAATTACATTTGAGATTAGAATGATGGGAGGCTGCTGAATCGACAATATTGGGTACATGGGGATCTGAGCAGCTGTCCAATCTGGAGTTGAGTTTTAAGACTGACCTTGTCCGTATTGAACACCGTTCGTGCCGCAGATACGCCAGTCAAAGTTGTCATTGCAGATGGCATCAACATTAGCACTTTCCGTGGCATGAAACAGCTGGCGCTCATCCACAGCAATACCAGAATTCTTCTTCTTCATCTGATCCTTCTGCCTGAGACACAGGAAACAACGTAATGAAGTCAGAATTGTCCGAGTTTTTATTTCCTTAAAACAATTAACAAATCTCGTACACTTTTACAGAAATGTAACTCTTATCATTTATATGTGATATGATTGAAACATACCTATGTGAACATAAAAAAACAAACAATCAATCAGGTGTAAGTGGGAAATCTTGCAGTCAGACCCAAAACTTAAAGATGTCTACTGCCCAAGCCTGCTATTATTTATAGAAAAGGAAAACAATGTTCAAAATCCTAAAGCCCCTAGCCAATTAAAAACAATTAATAAGACATTATATACCTGTGGTGAGCAAAATAGTTTGAAATCTAGAAAAGGTAGCTATAAAACTTGCAGGTTCATTACACATGACATGGGCATCGTAAATTTTGTAGCTCATAGGGAAAGGAATATCTGATTATTGATTTTATTACACACTCAACCACATATGTAGCCACATAGTTAGTCGGGTTCAAAAAAAGTCCATCAAGGTCAACCTATAGAAAAAAGAGAGAAGAAAAACCTAAAACAGAACACTATGCATATATGCCGACTCAAAGCTGATCCAGAGGAAGGCAAAAAAAACCTATATGTAGTTTATGCTTTACATTATTCCTGCAACTTATTATATATATATACAGTAATCCCGGAGAATAAGAACACTTAGAACCAGAACTATTTTTTTATGACATAGGGGCTGCTTGGGTCTTAAAGCCTTCCCCGAGCTCTGTTAAAGCGGACCTTTACCGAAATCTTTAGAAAATGTTTAGTAATGACAATCTACAATCACATGCTTCTAGATAATTGCCGGCTTTGTATTTTTTGCATTCCTTATTTCTCTTTTCTTTCCCAGTCTTCTGACAGTGACCATGTTTACTAAGTGCAGATTACTAGCTCTCCTATTACTTCCTAGATTACTGTCACATGTAACTAGGACATGTGACCATGCACATCATCTCAGGGGAGGAAAATGCCTTTCCCTGAGATCTCATGAGATTACAGATGAGATTTCTGCTGATGACAAGGCAATCCCAGTGTGCATTTGTTTGGCGAACTGAAGTAATTTTGCCCTTTCAAAGCAGGATGTGGATGTTCTGCAAGTGTAAGTGTTTCACAATCACAGCATTTTACACCTGACATGTCTATGTTATTATTAATCATCATACATAGAGGGATGCATTGGTAGAATTTGATTTTTGAGTGTAAAGGCCTGATTTAATTTGTGATAACTGTCAACATACCACTGATAGACCTGCCAGAGGGTGGGGTTCTGAATACGCCATAGTTTCTTCACTGTTTGACCGGAGACTGTCTTACTAAACATTTTGACGATGTTTGAGAACTCTGCACAAGTATTGTCTACAAGAACTTTCTGCAAATAAAAAAAAAGATGTTTTTAGACTTATATATTCATATTTTATCTCAAGTAAGTTACAGAAGTATATCTATGATAGACATCAGCTAAACAAGGTTTAGACTATCTCTACCTGAAACTGGATGAGAATGTGGCTATATAATTTGACATGAAAATTGGTCTTAGTTGAGTTCATTTTCAAATAAATGAGTTTCCTTTCTATCATACCTTATAACCAATATCTGGCAAGGCGTTCATGTCCCATTGCGCTGGGTAGTTTGAAGTCCTGAGAAGGGGATTTGATGGCTTCTGGTTTGAACTGCCTGCAGCAGCTTTGATGCTGAAAAATAAAAGCAAAGAATAGACGGGAGCCACCTCAACAATACCTGCTTTATTATCTCAGTATATACAGATGGTCATTATGAAATTTCTGTACTCCTTACCTTCCTTTCAACATCTTCACTTTCTTAAAATCCTGGAATTTAGGTCTGCGCCGTACCTCTTTCTCCGTCTTGAAATTAAGGTTCCTCTGCCTCATTTCTGAAGTAAAAAAATGATTAGGCTGAAGAGAAAACACTTAAGGTGTTAATCCATGCATTACCCAACTATACCCCCTAAACCTCCCCTTCTAGATCATGTCCCTGTGTTATATATACATATATATATACATTCTTTGCCATTGGTCCAAGCCGTCCACAGAGCTCACGCCTCTAACAAAGAGTAGAGGCTGTGAAAGCTCTTTCCTCAATAGTTAGGTTACACAAGCAGGGAAACCCGCTGCTGTGTAACCTAACTACCTATAAAAAGCTGGATGCAGAGCCGCCTGTAATTAACAGGCAGCGCTCCGTCCATGACAGGTTACAGAGCAGGGAGGCTTTCCCTGCTGTGTAACCTGCTAGAAGCAGATATGAATGGAGAAAAAGCTGTCAGCTTCAGACTTGCCCGCCACATAACTCCCC
>NW_017307529.1:39004-50523 GCF_000935625.1 Nanorana parkeri | reverse complement strand
TATTTTTTATACATTTTTATCTTATTATTGTTTATTTTTTTATAATTATTTTTCTTATTATTTTCTCTTTTTTTTCTTATTATTTTTTACTTTTTTAATCACCTTTTTATTTTAGTCCAAAGCAGGGCTAAATGTAGAAAATAACTTACCGCCCGGAACTGTATGTTCCAGGTGTCGGGGGATTCAACATTGCTGCCGACCCTCCGCTCCCTGCCGTCCCGAGGCTGGGCCTCGGTGGCCTTGTGGGGAATCTGGGCCTGTATACACAGTATACTGTATATTACAGTATATATAGATATGAATATGCTAATGGTTTTTTCAGACACGCACAGGAAATTTGCAAAGGAGACACGTGGTCTGCTTGGTTGTTGACACAGAGCTGGTTTCTCACAATGTGCCTTCTAAACAGACCAAACTGGTTTTTGATAATGGTATGGCTTCCCTGTATTGTTTCCCCATTTTTCGTATCCAGGTTACTTACAATGGCATACTGTTATGGGGAAACTTTGTGTAAACAAGCACGCCTAGGCTGGTCAAGGCTTATTTACCATCGACTACTGATGGCAATTCATGATACAACGCTACCACCAAGAGCTGTAATAAGGGAAATACAGGTTGCATAGGCACTGATACAAGTCTTGAGGGGAACAACCACAGGTGGAATGCCAGAAAAAAGGCATAAAACATGGCATGCGTGCTGAATATAATTTTTTATTTTGTCTAGATATATATGTATATAAATATATATATATAGCACAAAGCTACACATGGTAAAGCAACTACAGAGCAGTGTGTGCTGCTCTGAAGGAAAAGGCATATACATTGGTCCCATACATTGGTCTAAGGTCCCATTCACACTTAAAAATTGGGCAGATTGCATAAGTCTTAAGAACTGAGACTCATGGAAATATCTGCAGAGGGACGTGCTGTACAATACAATGACAGCTGACAGTGCCCGCAGCTGTTCACAGCTGTTTGCATGTAATCACCCATGCTGCAATTACCTGCGTGCAATTGCCCCTGAATACAAGCAGTCTGCATTCTGTGGTGATCATCCACAGGTAATTGCAGCATGTGCAATTACATGTGCATGTCTAAGTCTCACAGAACAATGCAATCCGTCCCATTCGCAAGTGTCCTTTAACTTTGACTAGGATGAGGTAGAGAGAAGAAGAGATGAAATTCGAGAGCCTAGGGCTGCTGTCGTAAATACGGAGACCGTGGAAACTAGGGATGAACCGATACCAGTATCCAAGTCTGGTGTATATATTGTTTTTTTAGAGAAAACTGTCAGAAAACACACAAAAAAGCTATCTATAATGAAATGAAATTCGTTTCGGAATTCGGATTCGGACGAAATTCGTTAGCGGTAGTCCGGTCGTTTTTGGACGGATTTTCGTTGCAGCAAAATTACATTAGAATTTTTTTTTATTTTTTTTTTACAGTCTGCAGGCTCATTTTGCTGCAACGAACTTTCGTCCAATAAACGAAATTTCAACCGGACTACCGCTAACAAATTTCGGGAATTCGGATTCGTTTGCATTCGTTTTAGCTGTAATTCGGAATTCTAATGCATCTCCAAATTTCCGAAATTTCGTCCGAATTTCGTTTCGGAACGAAACGATTCGCACATGTCTAGTATGTGCTATAAATGATTTTCTGCTGCTTGATACACAGGTGCATTTTGCTTGTCTCTTATGAGTAAGTTGGTGGTCACCTTGGCAGTTGACGATGTAGTTCTGTTTTTCAGCAGTGAACGGGATGGTGCCACCGGGGTTATAGAAGTAAATGGTTTCCAAGTCTGATGAACAAATGGAGGCTCTCACGTTCTTTGTGTTCTAGAAGAGAAATGAGAAAGGTGACAGTCATTGAATTGTATTGTGAAGCACATGTTTATAAATTCAGACAGCCTTAATGTAGGATATGTATCTTTGGAATGTATTATAGATTGCTCTAAAGATTAAACCAGTATTGACACAAAGCTGTTATATTAGTTGGTTGGTTGTAGCTATTAATATGAAACTAAAGTTGTCTTTTTTTTGTTAAAGCGACTTTGTACGACTTTCAACTGCTTTACCTATATACTATCAATGTTTTGTTTGGTGTGCACTGCCTATGGTGCATGTACGACAATGTACACTCTCTACAATGTTCTTTTAATGTAACTCTAATGTGCAGTCACATTATCAGTGGCTGCCTAATGGCTGAAGAGATAGGATATCGGTCCAGAGGACGTGATGAGGAAGCTGGTACCAGTAGCGGCACCAGTGCATACTTGCACAGTTGGCAAGAGCTTCAACTGCCTTCACCAAAACAGTTCCACTTCAAGGTGTCCCTGTCAGCACATGGTCACTTACGTACACCTTGCAGGTGAGAGAAGAGGCAGAAATGTCTCTACTGTTAAAAAAAGCAATGTTAGAACTAGCTTAGGGCCCTAAAATACAAAGATATTGTACTGACTCCATAAACAGTATACAGGCACTTTTAGTAAACCATATTTTGAACTGGACACATACCAGTCAGTTTTAAAAAATGTGAGTGTAAAAACGTGTACTTATTTTAATGGAAAAATCTATTCAAATATTGTAGTGACTATGTGCACAATATTTAAACACTTTTACTAGTTCCCATTTTGAATAGTACAGACACTAGCCAGCTTTCCATCTAAAACAACATTAAAAGATATTTATTTTGCTGAAAAAAAGGCCATTCAAATATTGTAGTGAGTGTGCGCATAGTATTTAAGCACTTGTACTAGGCTGCATTTTAAACAGGACTAACACCAGCCATTTAAAAATTCAACATTAGAATTTTTTCTTATATATATATATATGTATATATATGTATATAAATCCCCCCAAAAATTGTAGTGAGTATCTGCACAATATTTAAACTCTTTGAATTGTTAAATGAAAAAATGCACATGAGAGTGTATTTATTTAGGCAAAAAGCCTCCAAATATATTGCAGTGAATAAGTGCACAGTATTTAAACACTTTGACTAGGTTGCTTTTTCTAAAGTAACCAGACCAGCCATTTTAAATCAGGAAATTTACATTAATGTGAGGGGTTTTTTTTAAGCCCATATAATAATGTAAAATAATGTAGTGAGTCTGTTCACAGCCTTTAAAAAACTTTAATTAGGCTGCTTTTTAACAGGACCCACACCGGCCATTTCTAAAATCAACATTAGAGTGTACTTATTTTACTAAAAAAATGCCCCAAAATATTGTAATGAGTACGTGCACAGTTTTGACTGGACCACTTGTTGACACCAGCCAGTTTTGATAAAAAAACAAAACATCCAAGTGTATTTATTTATATATTTATTTATATGTGTTTATTTATATTGTGTATACACTGAGTGGCCAGATTATTATGACCACCCCATCAGTACTTCGTTGGGCCACGAGATGACTCCACGAGATGACTTTGTTGGGCCGCCTCGTGACTCTGCGAGATGTTGAAAGATGATGCGAGGAATCTGACACTGCACTGTTGCCCTTCTGTTGTCTTGTACCAGTCTTGCCATTCTCCGTTCTGCGCTAACATTGACTAGTCGCTGACGGCCACAATTCGCACGTTCAGACCCAGATTTTCGGCTGACAGTCCAGTCTTTAAACACTTTAACAACAGCTGCTCTGAACATTTAACAAATTCTGCTGTTTTGCTGATACTCGCTCCATGGCTCGCGCCAACAATCATCTCACGTTCAAAGGCTGTTATCTTCAGAAAAAAATCACTTCTACTGTCGTGGTAAACAACCTGCTTCCCTATTTATAATGGCCTGGCCCTCTAGCACCTTCAGCGCGGAATTATAGCTAATTATAGCTAATTTGCCTACAAACATCAGGTGGTCATAATAATCTGGCCACTCAGTGTATATTTTACAGTGTATTTACCAAATACTTAAACCCCAACCCCCATGAAAGAAAGGTACCACAAACATTTGCAGATAGGGATTCAAGCAGCCAACCGCAACCGAAGTTGTTGCTTACACAAACTAAAAGGTATATCTTCCTGCAAACACTCTGTAATCTTTCCCTAATATCCTACAAGGCTGTTCAACACAAATTGTGTCTGTGACTCAATGTAAATATAGACATTTCACTTTCACTAGGCAAAGGTGTCGTCAAGAAGTTGAGATGGAGACCGGCAAACGGATCTCCTCCCTGCTGAATAGTAGCGGAAGCAACACTAATTGAATCACTTCTGGTTCCTCAGCTGTCATTCCCCAGCTGCAGAAGCCAGGGAAGAAGCTATTGGAGCGTGATATGCATTCCCATAGCTTCTTTGGAGTGGAAAGGTGACACTAAGAGTCTAATTGGCCCATAATGTCACCTCAAAGAGAACCTTTCACCCTCAATGAGCTATCACATAGGGTGCTTGTAAGTCCCATTACGTTTTAGCAATTGAGATAAGCCAATAAAAAAAAACCTCCGTGAGCGTGCACATTAACGTCAAGGTGTTTCGTTTGCGCCTACATATGAAAACAATGATCGTGCTACACGTGTTAGGTATCTCCGTGTGTGCCAGAGTTAGTATTCATGGGTAACTGTAAACTGATGAACTGTACGGATTTTTAAAGCATCGCCTATAGACAATTTGGAGTAACGTATCTTGTCGGCATTTCATGGACACATGCAATTTTTTACCTGGGCATGCTTGGTATCTATTTACTTGTTGTAACCTCATCTTTTATATTTTACAAAAAATGGGTATTATATTGTGTTATTGGGCACTAAGATATACTAAAATTATGGGTTTGATAAAGAGTTGCTTTAATATCATGCAACATAAAATTTTGCATCTGCGAACATTTTATTCTACAGAATATATAATCCTTTTGGGGTTATAAGTAATTTTCAGACCTAAAATGTCGATTACAACATGTGTGCAAAAAAATGCATCAAAGAAGAACCTCTGCACTGCTACCAAGAAGCCAGGACCAGCCTGTGCAGCCAAAGTTCTAGACGGGCACGCAGATGTGTGCCCGTTTCAAACAATGACACCAAACGGGCTATTTATGGCTGAGAATCTGCAGATTTTCTATGGTCAGATGGAAAAAGTGCAACAGATTCCTCCATCTACGCTAAACTGTGTGGATGGAGGAATCTCCCGCTGGGCCAAGCTTCAGGATGTTGGTAGTCAGCCCCGCTGGCTCTCAAAATACCTGAATAATGCCTGCGTCCAATCAGATTGTTCAGGTATTTTGACAGCCAGCGGGAGCCAGCGGGGCCAACTAGCAAGATACTGAAGCCTGGCCCAGCAGGAGATTCCTCCATCCTCACAGTTAAGCGTAGATGGAGGAATCTGTTGCACTTTTTCCATCTGACCATAGAAAATCTGCAGATAATGTATACGTGTATGACCAGCTTTAGACTATAATTGCCACTTCTAAGCCACCTGACCACAGTCAAGAGGGCAGGTAATGCATAATTGGTAAATGGTTGACGTAGGTGCGAACGACCACATTAATGTTCTCATTTGTTAACTACTTGTGTTCAGGTCCTATAAATGATCTACCCAAACCCGAAGCTCATCCCCAGTGGCAGAACCACTAGACACAAATCACCAGAGCACAAAAGACGCTGTTTGCTTTTATGTTCTCTATCTCTAATTGAATCTTCTGATTTCTGCCACCTAAACACAGCAGAAAGAATCACTTAAATAAAATGATAATAAAGTAATAATAATTTCACTTACAGGATACCCATACTTGGTCCAGGTGCCAAACTCATCCTTCCAGTACCAAATCCACTTAGTGGTCAGAACATATTCCGCCGGTTGGCTGACCGATGACGGGGTGGAGAGTCTGCGGACCTGCTTATCACCAGCTTTCATGGTCTGGAAATCAACTGATATGTAGCTGTGATAAAAAGATGGAGGCACAAACCATAAAAACCCTTCAGTAGGTGAGATTTCCCTTCAGTAGTTTGTGTCTCTGCCCCTCCCACAATGGTGAGATTTCACCCCAGTAGTTTGTTTCTCTGCCCCTCCCACAATGGTGAGATTTCCCTGCAGTAGTTTGTGTCTCTGCTCCTCCCACAATGGTGAGATTTCCCGCCAGTAGTTTGTGTCTCTGCCCCTCCCACAATTGTGAGATTTCCTCCCAGTAGTTTGAGTCTCTGCTCCTCCCACAATGGTGAAATTTACCCTTAGTAGTTTTTTTTTTACCTAATAAAACAAGCATTGTGTAAACGAGGGTGCACCGAAAACAATATTTGTATCGGTGCTGATACAGAGTATTTGGACGAGTAATCACACTCCCCCAAATGTTTCCGATGCCTACCCAGATACCGGAACGTCCAGTATCAGATAGCCGGGCAGCGAGTCATTACACGCTGCTCGGCTTCCTGATTGGCCGGAAAGCCAACTCCATGCTCCCTGGCAAATCACTTGGCGACAAGGGAGCATGGAGCCGGCCAATCAGAAATCTGGGCGGCATGTAATGACTCGCTGCCCAGCTTACTGATTGGTCGGGAAGCTGGCCAATCAGGAAGTCATCCATTAAACTCTTGCCAGCGGTATGGTAAGTAGTAGTGCATATTGGGGCACGTATCTGTCAGCCAAGAAAAACACTGACTATTATCTCTGGCACAATAATATTCCAAATCTCATATTTTTAGACTCAATTCATCGTGCTATACATGATGTTTTCTTAGTCATAACAATAGTTATATGCAGCTATGTGACTGCTATTTCAACTGTCACTGTGAATAATAACAATTGTTATGATTTAGTAGAAGCTTAGTGAATTGAGCCATACGTCGCTTAATTGTATTTATTCTCATTTACCTCCCAGCTTGCAAAACTTCCAAATATAAGTGAGGCAAATTTCTGGTGTTTTCTCTGTCGACACTAAAATTAAAGCACAAGAGAAGAAAAAATGGGTGATTTTGCTACTTGAAACACTGATTGTTTAAAGAGAAGAAATCTTCCCCCGGCAGTAATTACTTTGCATCACTAGATACCCTCACTCTTCCAGGGTGGAATGATGCTGGATGACTGGAAGACTGAAGACATACTGTGAGTGCAGGGTATAATAGAGCCACCCCCTAAGGTGGATATCACAACAGCTTTATGCACTCACCATGTAAAATGCAGAGAGAAGCGCTGATGTTGTGAAGTCACTGCTGCTCTCTGCATTATTGAGCACTGTTCACTACCCAGGGAAGAGACAGAAGACCTTGCATATCACTTGACCATTCTAAGGCTATCTGGAAAAAGTAAGTGTAGCCCCCAAGGTTAATTATCCCTGTCAGGTCTTTTGTGGCAGAGGGACTTGTGGGATTAATAGTGTGGAGACAGGGAGGGACAATGTTTATTCAAGCAGATCAAACTACAGCTCCCAGGAGGCTTTACAGTCTGGGGGAGGTATGGACTCAGCCCCCTCTGGGAGCACAATGGGAACATCTGAGATGCTGGAAGTGACAGGGCCTGCTACTGATTGATTTGCACACCTGAAAGTGGATTTATTAAATTTCTTTTCAATTTACATAATTGGGGTGTAAAACCTGACTCTTTCTATTTGCTTCTCAGTACACGCCCACGAATGCTAATTATTAAGATGACTAAAGAGGTAGAGGAAAATTCTTCATTTGCATATAAATTCAACTGAATATGGATGTGAATCTACTTGTCATGTTGACATCCGATTTAAACTAAACACAGAATGTGCATTTTATTTCTTGCATTTTCTATGTTTAAACTGGGAGGTTCCCAGGTGTTTCATATAACTTATATGATAGTTAGAGGAATATGAGTACCTTCCTTTTTTCTTTCCCTGCTCCTGCCGACTGAGTCCTGAGAATCATCTCTTTTTCTTGGCCTTCTTCCCCCTATGTCTCTTGTCTTGAGTCGAGCCTCCCTGGCCTCCTTATTATTAGCCACCCCTCGAGGTATCCGGTGCCTCTCATTGTGTTTCAGATCGCAGAGCATCTGGAAGTTCTCAATGGTCTTTTGGCTCATCCAGCGGCATTTGAGCATTATTTTGGAATCCAGCAGATTGTGCGATTTTTCACAGATTTGGCTGTAGCAGGATCCTCGAGTAAAGTATCTGCACATGTGGAGACGCTTGCAATCCTCTCCTTGGTCACAGGTGTCACGGACATATTTTGTACAGTCCTGGAGAGAAATAGATCACAGGGGTAAAATGAGTGCAACTGTAAAAAACAATATTGGATAGAGGTCATTATTCTGCTAAAGTAGATGTAACCCTAACCAGATGACATTTAGTTTGCTCTGTACACTATGCATCAGCAACAGTGAACATTCTGTTTTCACTTTTTTCAGCCTTATCTCCCATCTCAGTGCTGCTGATTTTCTGCAGCTTCTTCTCTCTACATGCACTTGCTGCAGTGTCAGCTTCACATCATCTGGACATCACACCCCAAGGTACCTGTCTAATGCACTGCAATGAGTGTTGTAGTGAGAAAAATATTCTGCAGGTACATTGTAAACTGCTATGTCCTGCGGGGGCAGGCCATTTAAACATAGGTTAGTGCCTGTTAACAGCCGCACATAAACGCAACACAGCAGGAGGTTGCATGGCATAGTGTCTAAGCCAATGTGTGCCGCCCCAACAGGGGCATAGAATATGAGATGCATAGCCTCAGTTAAGATTAGCATTGTTATATAGGTTAGAATTTATATAGTGTGATTTGCCTAACTATATTCTCATAGCTAAATCCATGTGTTATCCTATGCTGCCATCTAGTGGCCTTTTGTTGTAACAAACATGTTTTCTGTAATTATTCCTCATGTGACGATGTATTTCCCCCTAGTGTAGCCCCTTCCTGCTTCCTGTGTGCAGTACTTCCTGTGTCATGGGCACAGTTGAAAGCCACATGTAACAGGACACACATGTAATCTGCACAGTACGTAGGAAAGGCATCATTTTCTGACCGCACAATACTATAACCGTTCAAATGCTGTTCCTATCATCTGCTGTAACCTGATGTAAAGAATAAACACCTCTTTTGAATGAATCGGTATTGACGAGTTCAGCTATCTGACTAGGATTGTCCGCAGTGAGTATATCTGCTTATACAGGCCAAGCATAGAGGTCTCAGCAAGGGATATATTTTGCTATCACAACGATCGGAGTCAGAATACAATGCACACAGATCCTTAGATTCAGGTATTAACACATCATAAAAAATGATTTTGTGGATTACAAAACAAACAACCCAAAGTATGCAAACCTTCTACAGTAGCAGATGGCAAGCACTCTTTGTTTGCAGAATAAATTGTCTTGGTGGCCACCCCAGGCTTAACCTGCTCCTTCTGAAATGTTCCTTCTTCCTTATAGACAGGGTCCAATGCTTCCTGCTATAACAGGATCTTGAATAGATTAACTGATCATTTAAAAACATCATCTTTATAAGGAATTTACAATCTAAGACTAGTGACTTTAGCAGCTAATGAAACGCAAGCTTTTAAAGCTAACCTCGAGCCAGAACTGTTTTATTTTTGCAGGGCAAAGCCACAGGATGATATATTTCCCTCTACCTTTCCCCCCACTCATGGTTTACCTTCCTTTTGTCCTTTGCCACTCTAATTGCTGGGACAATAAGGAAAGACCCTGTGCACCACATTGATATGGTCAGAGTATGTCCAATGCTAAGACCTGACCGCAGAGGCCAGCCCTGGTGTCTAGTGGTTGGTTGCTCTGGCACTCTACTCTGCATTGTGGGGTGAAATGGGGAAATATCACCTGAAGTACCACATATTTCACTTGCCAATGAAAGGTGAGTATCAGCAATTAGGTTCCTTTTATAGAAGAAGAGTTAGTATGCCTATCAGTGTGGCCTGCGGCAACTCCGATCATTGACCAGAGCTGCACAGACTACAGAAGTGTAGTATCAAACATACTTCCAGGTGTGCCAGAAGCGATTTCCTCCTCTTTACAGCTCCAAAAAGACACAGCAGTTACATGGCGGCTAGCAAATTAAACCACAGTGCACAACGGGGAAACTCAGACATGCAATGGGTTGGATCCTAAATATGTTTTGGCTGGTGTAGCCCTACAATAATGAAGACTGGAATCACTGGCCAGAGGACTGGAGCGACTGGCAAGAGGACTAGAGTTAATGGTCAGAGGACTAGAGTCACTGACAAGAGGACCGCAGCGACTGGCAAGAGGATTGGAGCAACTGGCCAGAAGGTTGGAGATATTGGCCAAAGGTATGGATTATTGTGGATTATTGGCCAAAAGACTATAGTTACTGGCCAGAGGACTGGAGTTACTGGCCAGAAGACTATAGTTACTGGCCAGCAGACTAAAGCGACTGGCCAGAGGACTGGACTCACAGGCAAAAGGACTGAAGTGACTGGCAAGAAGACTGGAGTTACTGGCCAGAGGACTGGAAATTACTGGCTTGAGGACAGGAGTCACTGGCCAGAGGATTGGAGTAACTGGCCAGAGGATTGGAGTCACTGGCCAGAGGATTGGAGTCACTGGCCAGAGGACTGGAGTTACTGGCCAGAGGACTGGAGTTACTGGCCAGAGAACTGGAGTTACTGGCCAGAGGACTGATGAATATTATTAATTCTTTTTGGGTGATGGAGTCACTTTAAAGAAAAATGTCACTCCTTTGCTGATATGTACCCGCTAACAGAATTAGTAACAGTCGGTATGTCCTGGACACACCCCGTCGGCGCATAGTTTTGGTAAACAAACAACAACATTCTTCTGTGAAGTATAATAGTTCATTGCCAAAGGTTGTTGCCAAAGACGTAAGTGGCCCCGCTGTTGATGCAATAAATAATACTCTGGCAATCGTCATGGAATCATAATTACGTATACAGGAAGATACATAATATGCCAGTATACAAATAAGAAGGTCAACAAGTATTTAACTAAAAGCCGTCTATTGGAAAGTGAAAATTTACTAAATCATGGGTTGCCTTCCTGTGGATAACTAGCTTACACCTCTCCCCCTAGGTTCGGTATATTTAAACAAGAGTAAAGGGTATAAGGGTTTGTGGAGGAGTGTAAATGACCGGCCAAGAATGATGTACTAATAATATCAAAATTTATTTAAATAGTATTAAAACAATTCATATGGCCAATATCTCCCTGCATGGGATATATATACACAGTATTTCAATCTTAGGGCTCTGAGTATTCAAATTAATATACATAGCATGGTATCAATTCATAATAGAAAGGTAGATTTGAAAATAAAACTATTATCCTTAGCGTGGCTTGGCTTGGCAGGCCCCAGCGTGGCTTGGCTTAGTAGGCCCCGACGCGTTTCGCCATTGGCTTCATCAGGGGACCCACTGGGGGTGGATCATGCAGGGCTAATTTGCGAGGTGCAGGAGATGTCTGAAGACCAAGGAGGCTGACCGGCAGGTACCCCACCGATTCCCTCGTGGTCTCTTTGGTTTGTCACACCTGGGACCTCAAGGCTATCAGGGGGAGACGGCATCAAGCTGTCCAGCCAGATTCACCCAAGGAAGGTTATCCAAAGTGGGAAAAGTGCAGCAGATTTGTCTTTATATATCCGGTCT
>NW_017307529.1:23262-32825 GCF_000935625.1 Nanorana parkeri | reverse complement strand
TGCCCCGGGCGCCCATAACTCTGGTTACGCCACTGGTCTCAAGTACAGGAAGTGAGATTAAACCTTTATAATGAGGATACAGACCGCAGTAAAAACTTCACAGTGACCCGGAAGAAGAGGCGGGCACCCCTCATCTACATGTCTGACAAGAGCCAACTTCCTGTAATGTACGTACAATACTACGAACCAGAACCAAAAAGGCGGGCACTCCTCGTCAGCATGAGCGCAGTTAGGTAAGCAAATCACACTATATAAATTCTAACCTATATAACAATGCTAATATTAACTGAGGCTATGCATCTCATATTATATGCCCCTATTGGGGCGGCACAGCCTGTATTCTGCATAGGAGGGAGCAGTGGGTGCACACTGGGACATGTGGGAAGATCCATGTACTATGATGGCTTCTGACATTTTCTTTTTTGTTTGCTCATCTCTGCCACCTAAGGAAGTCCTACGCAACTTGATCCACTCCTTAACAATGCAAGTGATGCTTATATTGCACTTACACCGATCCTATATTGTCACTTTCACTTAAAGGAAAATTCTACTTTTGTTAAAAAAAAATTATAGTGTATGAAATTGCTACACAAGCCATTTTGCAATTTAATGCTATATAAATGAACTTGTTCATTTCAGTCTAAAGCCGCTGTAATGTTTTAAAAACTGTTCAAAGCATTTCATGCAATATGGCAACCTGGAGACATTCTGTACACATATGGTATAGAATGCCCCCAGAAACGTCCTTTTCTGCTTGCATGATGGGCTTACTGATTTTCCGAGAAGCCTGCACTACGATACAAGTACAATTTTTAGGCATCCCCTGCAACATGAATTTTATTTTTGGTATGATACTCCCTAAAGGTTCATTACATCTACAAGGACGCAGAACCTGCAACTAGGGATGCACCTATAACGGTATTTCGGTATCGAGTATGAGTACCGATATTTTTTTCTCGATACTCCCCCATACCGAATACCGAGTACCAGAAGTCCCCTTCTTGACGAGGCAGCATGGAGCTGGCTTTCTTGGCAGCGTGTAATGACTTGCTGCCCGGCTTCCTGATACCGGAAGTATCGGGCTAGGCATCGGAGCATTTGGGAGGGTAGGAGTACTCACCCAAATACTCAGCATCAGCACTGATACTAGTATCGGTATCGGTGCAGAAATAGGTAAGAATCTGTTAATATCCTTGCAATGTACATTGATCACCTGGGGGGTTTTTTTCAACAAAAGTAGAGTTACATTTTAACCCCTTCGTGACTGACGACGTACAGTGTACGTCGCCAGCATCGGGGCTGTTTAAACAGACTCCCGGCGACTTTTGCCGCCGGGACTCTGTTTAAACTTGTAGAGCCGACTGTCGGCTTTACAACAGAAGCGATCCTGGCGACTTACCTGTCGCCAGATCGCTTCTGCGTCCCGAAGAAGGGGCCGCCCCCCCCGCCGGACACCCCCGCCGTGCTTCCCGGGCTCCGTTGCCCCTCCTACGGGCCCGGGACCGGCGATCTTTGTGTCCGCGGGGAGCTGGGGAGGAGGTCGACGAACTTCCGTTCATCGATCCCCTCCCCGTTCTATGGGACCGGGAGCGATGCAGATTGCATCACTTCCGGTCCCTGGGCTGTCAGTTCTGGGCTCCTGCAGCCCAGCTATAAGCTATTGAAGTGCGATCTGCACTTCAATAGCTTATTTCCAGTGTAAAGGTGACACTGAGGGTCTTTTGGACCCCCAGCATCACCTTAAAGAGGACCTGTCACCACCATCTGCTATTACATGGGGGGGCTTGCAAGCCCCCCCATGTGATAGCAGTCAAAGTAAAGTAAAAAAAAACAACTGTTTTAAAAAAAAAAATTTAAAAAAGTTTGGGGTATCTCTAAATTGATGACCTGTGGGGGCTTTTAAAGTGTCTTTTATTGACTTTTTGGGGTACTGCAGTTTTTCGCCGTTTCACGGTCGCACGCAATCTGTAAACTGGGCATGTTGGGTATCGTTTTACTCGTTGTAACCTCATCTTTTATATTTCATTAAAAAAATGGGTAATTTGTTGTGTTTTGGGGCATTTAATTAAATTTGTCACTAAATTTTGGGGTTTAATAAGGAGTTGCGCTAATATTGCGCAACATAAAAATTTTCAACTACCACCATTTTATTCTATAGGGTCTTGGCATTCAGAAAATATATAATGTTGGGGGGTTTTACGTCATTTTCAGGCCTAAAATGTGGAATATAACATGGGTGCAAAAATTGAAAAAAGGGCCTCAGTCATGAAGGGGTTAATGGACAACTATTGTAAAATGCTGTCTGCATGCTCTATCCCCTTTCTCCATAAAGAATGTTATCTCTGTGTTTTTGTACTTTTCTTGCTCAATTACTTTTATTAACATTCTCAAGGTTGAAATGACAAAAGCAACATGAGTTGTACCATAGCAATAAACCGGCTAATAGCAAGCAAAAGGTGAAATACCCGAAACTGTACAGAAAAGACGGATGCCAACATATATTATGTATACAATAATAATAAAGCAGGCCATAGAGTCTTATAATCAGCCAGTAAAACATCAGCACACATAGAGTATGGGCACATGGGGTAAAGGATGTTTTTGTTCTCTTCAACCTTTCTGTCCCTCTTCTTGTCCCTCTACATTTTCATAAATAATATAGAGTTTGGAATTAAAAGTACCATTCCTGTGTTTGCAAATGACACTAAGCTTTACAATGGTGTAAAGTCCCTACAAAATGTCTGGGACTTACAAGCAGACCTGAATGCTGCCTGAATTATTATTATTATACAGGATTTATATAGCGCTAACAGTTTGCGCAGCGCTTTACAATATAAGGAAGTGTAGCCCCTATATAGTTATATACATGTGCTACTATGAGATGTGGATTCTGACTATGAACAGTTAATTGCCTCTGTGTGGAAGAAAAGGCGGAGACTTGTGGAGATTGTAGTATAGGGCAGATATGGATACATTGCTGAAAGGACATTGAGAACTACATCACCCAGGGTGCTGCGCGAGAGGAAGCAAGGGGACTAGGGGCTGCAGCTACCGAACGCGCTCAGTCTGGGACCGGGACCTGAAGTGTCCAGATCTATGTGAGACAAGGTGAATTGAGACTGCCTGTAATAGAGCTGTGTGGTCGCCTCTGACAGACAGGGACACAGAGGCTCTGTCACGCAGTATATAAAGACTATTGTCCGGTTGCCAGCAGCTGAAGAGACAGTAATTGAGTGCCTACACCGAGGCCTAGTGACGCGTCATCGGCGGAAGTATCGCGGCCTGGTCATGTGGCCGATCCAGCCACTGGAGTGACCGAGTGAGCCCAGCTGTGTGAGCGGAAGTGAACGGGGCCAGTGGTGATCGTGACAGAGACCCTAGATGACCCTAGACGAGCGCTGATGTGTCCCAGGAAACCCTGGACGAGCGATGATGTGTTACAAGAGGCCATAGATGACTTCTCCTTCCTCCTAAGTGTCGCCCTGACGAAAGAGGGATTCCTATCTGTTGCTGAAAGACATCATCTTTCCAGACAACCCTAGGAGTGGTGAGAGGCCTATGGGGCCAAACTGACAATGTACTTTTACACATCTGCTACACAGTGTGGGCCCCAACGTTGGCTAGCCTAGGACATTACTACTGGCCAGTAGTCTAGAGGGGTGTGATACTTCCAAAGGGAGATATTGTTGTGGGATTTCCCTAACTTGATATTTACTTCGGAGACAGTCTGACCTCGCAGGACTACGTCTAGGCAATAGATAGCCGCAGTCCCTGGGTGTCAGAGTGCATTGATTACCTCCTATTGTATAGTGTGTTATTGTTACATTATTCAGAGACTATTTTGTGTTATTCAGCCATTAAATCTTTTACAAAAACTCTACAAAGGTGTGTTGGTGAGCTGTGGATCCACCAATTGGGCGGTGCATTGGTGTAGGGGGACAGAAAGACCCGTTACTACCAGCGGCTCCTACGGGGGTAGTGATACAGAAGACATTACAATCACAATATGGGGCCCTGTGATTTCTAGTTACGCCCCTGAGTGTGTGCAAGAGCAGGAGGCGGGGCCCAGCGACAGAAGAGGATACGGGGCCTGGCGACGGAGGAGGTGGGGCCTGCCAGCGACCGTGGAGTCAGCAGCGGAGGAGGGGGCGGGTCCGACGATGGAAGAGGAGGCGGGGCCCGGGGACAGAAGGGGAGGCGGGGCCCGGTGACGAAGGAGGTGGGGCCTGCCAGCGACTGTGGAGGAGGCGGACAGCAGTGGATCGGGGCTGACAGGCAAGAGGTGTGCAGGGTTGTGACCAGCCCACTTGAGACCCTGCAGAGCCCACTATAGAGAGTCTATGGTGGGCTCTGCAGGGTCACTCTCAGGTGGGCTGTTTGGGATATCAGGTGGGCTCTGCAAGGGCATAACTAGAAATCACAGGGCCCCATACAAAATTTTGCTATGGGGCCCTGTCATTTCTAGTTACGCCCCTGAGTGTGTGCAAGAGCATTTGTGTATTAAAAGAATATACATTCCAGAGAGGGTTAGAGACTTACAGGGTTATTCACAAAAGGGTGAAGAGTTTGGAGAAGGCAGGAGAAGTGAACAATCTAGGACAACATAGCTGACCTGGAAAGTGAGCTGAATTGGAGAATATTTCCAGCTCAGCTATGTTGTCCTAGATTGTTAACTTCTCCTGTCTTCTCCAAACCCTTCACCCTTTTGCGAATAGCCCTAAAAAAAAGGCCCCTGTGCAAAGAATTAGTAAGACCTCATCTAGTATATGCAGCTCAGTTTTGGGCACCAGTTCCCGAAAAGGATGGTGTGCAACTGGAGAGTGTGTAGAGAAGGGCAACTAAACTGACAAGGAGGAGATTATCTGAGCTAAATGTATTTACTCATATGAAGAGGCATTTAAGAGGGGATATGATCACCATGTCTAAATACATAAATGGTCCATACAGAAAACTTGGGGCAGAGATGTTCACTTTAAAGTGTATTTTCACTTCCACAGCCAAGTTGGGAATATATTTGTTAGCCAATATATTTGTTATATGTTCCCATTCACATTGATTTCTTAAGGGTTAAAATTTCTACTTGCTTCTCCTTTGTAATATTAGTAGGGGTTGAAGAATTACAGCCCCAGCTTCTGCATTCAAATGTTAATGGAGTTAATGAGAAGCATAATCGTCAATTTTTCTGTTAGGACAGATCACTGTGAAGGTGCTCAGCAAAACCTGGATTCAGCCACGTTGCCTGCTGCAACAAAACATCTAAAAAGTAATTCATATTTTAAAAAAATATATTTTTCATTATGCTGTGTAAATAGGAATACAGAACAGACATATAGGGAGATTTTCTTACATTTGACTGCACAAGTGAAAATACACTTTAACATCACAGCAAATGGCCAAGTGGCCCTCTTTGCACCTGGAGGAAAAGAGGTTTAATCTCTGCATATGAAAATTCTTCTTAAAAGAAAGAGTTGTTCAAATGTGGAATAGACTTTCACAGGAGCTAGTTCTTGCTGTAGATTTTTTTATTTAAAAAATATAACCACCTATTATTATTATTAATTATAACAATGTAGATTGTTGATCCATGGAGTATCTGATTGCCTTAGGGGCTCAAGGAGGATATTTTACATAATAGAGTCAACTATACAAGAGGGTTGATCATTGGGGTACCACATCCCATTCTAGTTCAACAAATCATTCCTTATTAAAGACTGGACTTTTAAGATACCCACTCATAGACAGTGTATAGCAGTTTATTCAAAGTTTTTTTTACTTATATACACAATGTTTTAAAAGGATGAAAATAAGGGATGCACCAATACTGATACAAGTATCGATATCTGTGCCGATACCGAGTATTTGGCCAAGTACTCATACTCGCCCCAAATGCTCCAATACTTCCGATACTGGAACTTCCGGTCAGAGAGAGATCTCCCTCTGACCAGCAGTGCTGAGGAAGCATGGAGCCGGCTTCCTTTCGAATCAGAAAAACGTGTGGTGGGTTAAGACCCGCCTCCTGGCTTCATGGAAAGTCTGGTGGGTGAATGCAGTGATAAAAACAACCAGTCCCCTTGGTCACATATTAAAAGCAGCAAAGATTTAATATTTTAATAATAAATTATATGACATACTTCAAACTAAAGTCAAAAACTAAATTAACATATAAATAAAGTTAGAAGATGGGTTTGTATTACCTGCTATGGATAGCCGCTTTTAATATTATATAATATAGTCCCCCAAGAAGTATGATGAAGAGTAGGGAGATCTGTATAGACAATGATAGCATATTGTCCTAATGAGTCACATATTATTTAGGGATCATCATTATTCAATAAACCTGTATAGCAGAGATGGGTACATATAGTATGTAACTAAAAAGGAAGTATCTAGATATAGATTATGTAAAGATTATGACCTATTTTGACGCCGTCATAATAAAATCTACTGTTAAAGTGATCCAACATTTTGCATAAGAGGTAGTAATCTTTACATAATCTATATCTAGAATCTTCCTGTTTAGTTATATAATGTATAACATATAATTATACCTATTCCTGCTATAAAAGTTAATTGAGTACTTATGATCCCTAAATAATACATGACTCAGGACAATATACTATTATTGTCTATACAGATCTCCCTACTCTTCATTATACTTCATGGAGGACTGTACAATATAACTATATATTATTAGTATATTCATATATTAGTAAGTATATAAATATATTATATAACTATATCATTGTGAAAAAGTAAATAACACAAGCACCTGTAACTGGGTAGAAATGCAATGTGACACACTCTCGAGCCAGCTCCCGCTGGTTAGGGCAACCAAAAAACTGAAATAGAAGACAAAGAGAGCGCCTCCATCGTGTAAAACGTTTTAATGTAATGATATAAAAACAGCTAAAACCATGTGTATAGGCCTCAGCAGACAGGCTGTAAGTCCTCCCTGGTCTACGCGTTTCAGAGGCTACGCCTCCTTCTTCAGAACCAGGGAAGACTTACAGCCTGTCGGCTGAGGCTTATACACACTATCAGTGTTTTCGTTTGCCCATCTTTTCCATATGCCTGCTAAGTCCATTTGTTTGTGAGTATGGTTTTAGTTGTTTTTATATCGTTACATTAAAACGTTTTACACGATGGAGGCGCTCTCTTTTTGTCTTCTATAACTATATAATATTAGCAGTGGCTGTCCATGGCAGGAAATACAAAGCCCTTTTCTAACTTTATTTATATATCAATTTAGTTTTTGACTTTAGTTTGAAGTATGTAACATAATTTATTATTAAAATAATAAACCCTTGCTGCTTTTGATATGTGACCAAGGGGACTGGTTGCTGTTATCCCTGCGTTTGCCCACCAGACTTTTAGCAGACGCTTGCATTTATTTGGCTCCATGATGGTCTATTATCATATCAATTAACCAACTTATCAGTTTGTGAGAAATATTATGTTTGTTATGTTAAGTATCATGTCAGATACTTACGGTTTATATATTCAAACTCCTTATACAGTACTCCTTAGATACTCCTTATGAAGCGGAACATATATTCGTGAAACACGTCGAGTGTATCCCATCTGATTTCCTTTTCTTCAATGAAATGTGATATACACTCTTCATTATGGTTTGATAGCTATTGTGATCACATATATATATATATATAGAGAGAGAGAGAGAGAGAGAGAGAATAGGGCGCAATGCAATAATTGGATGTGGATAACGATAGGCATGTATATACACTAAGTGAGCCATTCTCATCAATTCACACATTATTCATTTTATCCTTTTAAAATGTTGCGTATATAAATAATGTTTTTGATAAACTTCTACACATTGCCTATGAGTGGGTACCTTAAAAGTCTAGCTTTTATAAGGAATGATATGAGGATATTTTCCATACTGGAGCAAAATGAGCCAAAAGCATTTTGCATTTCTCTATCAACTGTGGGTTTAGGTTTTGAGGATACAGGTTTTTAGTTTATTTTTGTCTTCTGGTAAACTGAATGGACATTCTCACTTCAACCTTACTATGTAACTATGTAACCTGTCAACATGAGGTCCCATCTGCTGATGATCAGTTGAAATTATTTTTTTCGACACTAAAGCCGTCTCATTGCAACATTTGCACGCATCTCTTCTGGGTCCATACAATCAGTTGGCATCTCCTTACACTGCCTGAGGCTAATCACAAGCTTACAAAAAATTCTAGGTATTTATAATAACATTTTGCAGTCTTATCTTTCTTGAAAACTGTTTACATTGTCCCCATATCTAATGTTATTTTCTGCCCCGTATAAGGGAGTGTCATAGCGTATCCCGTGTCCGGCGCTTGGGGCCGCGGGCCGGCCTCTTCACCCAGCGGCGTGACGTCACGAGGAGGCCGAGGCGGCGCACGGCGCGCTCGGCTCCTCCCCCTCTGGGATCCTCCTCCTCATAATGACGTGAGTTGCAATGGCTCGGCGTTCTAGTGTTGCGACCGTCGAGCCAGTGCAACTTGCCTGATAGTGGGACACAGAAACCAGCAACATTATCTCCAGCCTGCCGCTCTCCTCTGCCACACATTCTCCCTTACCATGGGGTGCTTCACAGGGATTCCCCCTTCTCTCCTCTGACTTCATATGGGACATCTCTCTCTGGAACTGCCAGGACTTTACTAGCATCTTCCCTGGAAAGGCTAATGGACTGTAGATCCACCCTTAAAACCGCAAGTACCTTGCCCTAGGGGCTACTCCATAGGAAGTGTCAGCAATTACTTAATTGTGCAATCGATGTAACTTCATATCAGGGAACTGCTACTCCATTTCCACACTGTATACCAACACTTCTGCTGCGCTTCTCTTGTAACATATCTCAGTTGTCAATGTGAATACTGTGGGGTTAATGTGACTGCAACTACTCATACAATTTCATACTAACTAGAGGCTGCTGGTTTACCATATACCTAGTTAAGGGTGCTGCTGTGCATACCTATAGGGGAACTCCAACCCCCCATTCGATACTGTGATTGGCATATGATGTACTAGAGGGTTACAACACCACTCCATACCATACAGAGTGTAAACGGGAACCCTCGATCTGAGCCAATTCACACTCACAGGTTTTAGCCAATTTCCGCAGCTGAGATCCTACCTAAACCTCCTCGGCTCGTGCGTTACATAACACTAGAACCACAAAAGAAAAAATGGATCCAGCGGAGTTGGCCGCACACCTGTTTAATGTTAATAACCGATTAGAAGATCTCACTACCAAAGTCGGGGACCTTCATATAGAGAATCATAGACTGCGCACCCGCCTAGATGAACATAGGGCAGAGGCGGGGCGGGGCCACGACAACCCCGAACCCAAGGTCTGTGCTCCAGACATTTTCACAGGAAAGAGAGAGCAGTACCGGGATTTCGTCAACGCCTGTAAACTCATGTTTGACCTTAAGCCACGCACCTACATTAATGACCGAATAAAAGTAATGACTCTTATATCTTACCTGCGGGGAGAACCTCGTTCCTGGGCCAATATCTATCTAGATTAGGGCTGCAGCTAACGATTATTTTCATAATCGATT
>NW_017307529.1:1724-16262 GCF_000935625.1 Nanorana parkeri | reverse complement strand
CAGGGATGAGGGAACCTCGGAAACTCACCTGCGGCAGCAGCATGTTGTCATTCTGGAAAAGCAGAACTTTTATCTCGTCCTCATTCAGTTCGCTCAGCTCGTTAACTTCTAACACGGCATTGTTGTGGTCAGAGAAGACATCATGGGAGAATTTGCAGCGATGCCTAGAATGGAAAGACACCATAAATTCTGATTCTGGAAGGAGATGAATTAATGATGAAAGTTATGAATTGGGATCAATAACAGCAACATGAAAATATGTAGGAAGGTAATTATGACCCCATCAAAGAGGGCAACCTACCCCATACACCCATATTTTCCAGACAAATCATGGATCACTGAAGCGCACTGTACATATAGAATTGTTTTAGTTCAAGGTCATTCAAGATACACTTCCTTACCCAATTCCTCAAGATACATGCTTCTCTTCCCCTGTACTCACCATTTACCTCAATATCTCTAGCTTAACAGTCCTATAATCACTGAACTTACCCTAATATCCCTTAAGTCACTCTCCACTTTGTAACGATCGCGGCTGTGCTCCGCAGTGGAACGCAAGCCGCAAGCAGGAAGTAAATCCGCCAATGCGCTCCAGCGTGGAACGCACCGGCTCTCTGGCGCGAGTAGCTCCGCCCACACTCCTTCCCCTTAAAAGGCCGGAAGAGAGATCAGTATGGCGTTCCACTATTGCGAGTGAACGCCAGCTGACACCTGGATCTGGATCATAGGACGTGTGAGCCGCAAGGACCCCCACTTACTCCAATCTACTTGGGCATCTAAATAGCAAGTACTGACTAGTCTGGGACATCCTGTCCACAGTCTAGTGCTCACTTGGGAGATTGTATTGACTTTATTCACATGCTGAATGGACTTCCTCATTTGAATCCTGAGTCTCATCAGTTAAAGGGGAATTGTTACTATATCTTGTGTTGATACTTCAGTACTGGAAGCCACTTATTTGTTTCTTCTCCTTCCTCACCTATACTATTGCACCCTGGTATGCTGAAATAACCTGGGGCAACCCTGTGCACCACCTACTAAAAAATAATTGCGGTATATGATGGTAGAGCTCCAAACTCTCCGCTAAAGTTTGAGAGTGACGCCTGGAGCTCGCCCCTGATACCATACCCTCAAACACACTTCTCCTAAATTCAGCAACTCCGCAGCTGAGATTCATATAACCATACCTAGTCGTTATACACTTGCCCATGGTAGCCCTATACTCATAGTACTTACCTCAATATCCAGGAGTCACCTTCCACTTGTTCTTAGTATCTCTATACTCACTGCACTAATATCTCTAGAGTCATCCTCCACCTGTTCATAGTAGCTCTGTACTCAACAGACTTGCCCTGATATTTCTAGAGACACCCTCCACTTTTCCTTACTAACCCTATACTAAGATACAGTACTTTCCCTGGTATATTTAAAGTCACCCTCCACTTGTTCTTACTAGCCCTTTACTCACAGTACTTACCCAAATATCCCAAAAGTCACCCATCTGTCCATAGTAGACCTATACTCACTACACTTAACCCAATATCTCTAGAGTGAATTTTGGTTTGTCCTTATAAAACCTATACTCACTCTGCCAATATCCCAATATTTACCTTCCACTTCTCCATAGTAGCTTTTTACTCAGCATACCTAAGACAATACCTCCGACTCATTCTTCTCTTTGCTGTTGTAGCCCTATACTTGCTGTACCTATCCCAAAACCCCTAGAGTCACCCACTCTCCACTTGCCTCTACTCAGTCGCCTTCCATCTTTGGTCCAAACACATCCAGAGTCATTCTCCATTTCCCTTGGACTCAGCTTTCACTTCCCCCTTTTTACGTACCCTTTTTTGGTGAAGCACTGGTCCTTCAGGTAGTGGGTACACAGGTGAAGTTTTGGACACTCTTCCTTACATCCCTCATCTGAGTAAAGGTATGTGTCACAGGTCCTCAGGGGGCTCTGGGCCAAAACAAGCTCGAAGCTCTGTGGGAATATGAGAGACTCATCCTGCAGAATCTGTTCAACTTCCTTTGCTGAGAGATCCAGAAGATCAGCTAATTGATTCTTCTCCAGCCGACCACCATGCAAGCACAGCAGCTTCATCAGAGAGATGGTGAGTGATTGGTCCCCCATGTTCTCAGGGTTCCTGATACAGCCTAATGTATGGAGCCCTGCAATCTCTATGTGTGTGTGTTTGTGTGTGTGAGATGTTTAGGCTGAGAAAAGGGAACAGCAGAGGGTGGATCACCCACACGTCACAGGAGAACTGCAATTATTCAGCACTGACGTAGGGGAGTGTAACACTAAGACTTGCAAAGCACTGATCATAGGGATTGACAGTTTCGTTTTCACACTCATCTGGGCATAGTTCTAGTGCTCGGTGTTGCCTTCTGTCCGGACTGCTGGGCACCCAGTGAATCTGCCCTGAACCTCTGTGTTAAAAAGCTAGTGTACCTGTTGCTCAGTATTCAGGTGTTCCTTGGTAATCCTTTCTGCTCCCAGAGTGACTCTGTGTATTCTGCCAGAGAACTGCTTTTACATTCACTAGTGAGCTGTGATCTTTCCTGAGCTGCCTGCGCCTCTGCACCTGTGCACTGCTAGTGTGTACCTACAATCCAGCCTCTGTGTGTTTGCATTCTCCGATCAACCAGCTTGCTCCGTGCATCAGCCTGCGGTGGGTACCCGGATCAGAAGGGCTGTACAGACTTTCTTCAGTGATCCAGTGAATCGCTACTTAAAGTGTTATTACAGCAAGCACTAGCAAGCAGTAGATATATGCAAAAACTTTAAAAAAAACAAAACCCTTTCAATCAGGTTAAAACTTACCTGTTTCTTCACTGCGAGCTCCCGTCCAAAAATCTGAAAAATCCTGGGTGGCCGCAAAGAATCATGGGGCGGGCGCATACGCAGTTCAGATTTTCAGCCAGGAGACGAGGAGAGACACAAGGTAAGTCTATGGACGGTGTGCACCCACATGCAGGCACCGTGGGACAGGAAGTGCCAGCGCTGGAGGGACAGATGAAAACGAAAGGAAAGAAGAAGAACGGATTAAGAGACATAATTTAAGGTAAGTGCTGACATTAACATTGGGGGGAAGGGGGGGGGATGTATGCTTTAAGCAGGGGCGTCCTGAGGCTGGGTGACACCTGGAGCGGTAACCGAGTGTCACCCCGCTGAGACCTCATGCGCATGCGCGTGACGTCACCGCGTGCGCGATGACGTCATCGAGCACACGCGGCAGTATTCTGATACCTGCCGGCGGCCATCTCGTTGATGGACGCCGGCAGAGAGGAGGGGACAGTCACCCGGCGGTATAAGGTTTAGATACACGTCTCCTGCAGAAAATTTGAAAACCGCACAACCGCGCCAAGGCACCTCTATATAGGTCCAAACTCTAAACTATGAGAGTCTCCATTTTGGAGCACATATGGCAAAAGATCAAATTGGGTGCAGGTTTGTCAGGAGGAAGCCCAACCTCCCTTAAAGGCACAGGGACGTACAAAGGACCCCGCACATCCCAATGGCAGCTGAGACCCCCCATGCATCACTGCACCAAATCAGTTAAGCAAAACAAATGGCAAACACACTCATCAATTTGTTTTGTTTTGCGTAATAGTGGCTCAGTGTGGGGGAAGGGGAGGCACGGGGGTGGTTTTAAAAAAATCATATTAGTGGTCCGCGGAATTTAAAATTATGAATTTAGTAGTCCATGAGGTCCGAAAGGTTGGCAACTGCTGCGCTTGCTAGAGGGTCTATGGACTTTTCGGGGTACTGAATTTTGCTTACGGACGCACACAATTTCTAACCTGGGCATGTTGGATATCTATTTACTAGTTGTAACCTCATCTGTTATATTTTATTTTAAAAAAATAGGTATTCAATTGTGTTTTGGGGTTTGATAATACGCGCTAATATCGTGCAACATAAAAAATTGCAACTGCCACCATTTTATCCTACAGGGTCTATATATATAATGTTTGGAGGTTTGAATTAATTTTTAGGCCTAAAATGTGGATTATATCATGGGTACAAAAGAATGCCTCAGTCACTAAGGGGTTACAATGAATGCTCTTCTTTGCCGTTATGATAAGGTAAGAATAACATTTTTTTACACTCAAAAAAGCTGCAGCCTTGCCCATTCCAGCATCATTGGTTTCACAATCTTTAATGGGCGAGACACTCTCTTTGAAAGTTTCTGTTTTATTATTATTCATGCCTATGCTGCTGAGCAATCAGGAATGCTGCCCATTGAAAGAGAACTATGGCCCAACCTTTTCTGGCCATAGTTCTTTTTAGAGTCACAGGAGGGCATAGTAATGTAATCCTGTGACCCAAAACTCAGCATATAGAGTGCCATTGCCCACTATATGCTGACAGTACAGAGCCGTGCTGCAGCCAGGAAAGACCCCGACAATATTGCCGGGATTCACCCCGCTGCCTGATTGACAGCTGGTTCTGCCTCTCTAGAGCCAGAGCCAGCTGTGCCCGCCCCCTCCCCTGTCTGTCCCTCCAGAGAGTGATGATTGACAGTCACCACTCATTGCAAGGAGAAGATCGGGAACTCAGCGATCAGCTGTATGTGATCGCTCAGTTCTTGATCTATAGAGCCGATATGTGACAGCTTCAGTGTCACATGTCGGCTCTAATTATTGGGGATGAGTGTATTTTACTCTCCCCATAATTCTCCTCTAAGCAGATTTCACTCTAGTTTCTGTCTTTGTTACACCAAGACAAGAAATGAGCATACCTAGAAAATGTAAGAACTCTCGGAGTCTGAGATTTCTTTAGGTGATATCATATGGGTGTGCTACATGCACTGAGGCAAACTGTGGGGGATTAAGACAGCAGAGCCCCACACTGTTATGCTCCCACCCTGCTTGACAGTTTGGGAAGTTTGCTGTTAGTATGCAGTCATTCCATTCTTCCAAATGTGCTTTGTGTACATTTAGCAAAAGTTTTGGCTTGTCTCACCTGAGCCCAAGACATCGCACAGATGACCTCCCATAGGCAGGGCCGTTGCTAGACTATTTTGCGCCCTAGGCAAGACCAACTACTTCCAGCCCCCCGCCTGGGGCACAACCCACAGTCGTCGTCCCCGCGCGGCTCCATTCTCCTGCTGGCTAGCTTCTGCAGGCGACAGGTGGATGTCGGGAGCCAGGAGCAGTAGCCAGACTGCTATTGGCTATTTTAATTTGAAATAGACAATAGCAGACTGGCTATTGAATCCCCACCCACTGTGCAGAGGAGCGGACCAGAGAGAGAAAGTTGTTTCTCAGTTCTGCTCCTCTGCTCAGTGGGTAGGTGCAATAGCCAGTCTAGCAAATACCGGCGCCGCCGGTTACGAGAGGATAGCCAATTAGGACGTTTTTAGTGGAAACACAGATGAGGCAGCTCCCACCGGTCAAAATGACCTCCGATCTGGGAAATACAAAGAAAAACAGAGCGCCTCCATCGTGTAAAAGATAATTTATTCGAACGGCAACACAGCTGAAAATGTACTCACAAGAAGGATCGATCGATACAAGCATGTAAGATGATGCAATGGGAATCACTGGCAGCGGGAGTCTCACAGAATGAAACCGGTCAAATATCCTCTGCCCCTGTGAGTTCGAACGGTCTACGCGTTTCAGGGGCACGCCCCCTTCATCAGAACCTGCTTAGCCAGTCTTTTGGCTTTTGCAATTTGAAATAGACTGGTGGCACCATGGGGGTTGGGGGGGTGTGAGTGGTCAAGGCTGCACCCTAGGCAGCAGTGCACCCTAGGCAGCTGCCTAGTTTGACTAGTGGCAGCACCAGCCCTGCCCATAGGTATGATACTTGGATACTTGACCTGTGTTTTTATTATGGTATACTCAGCTATTAAATGGCAGAGATGCCTGCAGATCTATCGCTGTAACCTTCAAGGGCCCCATAGTGAAAAAGTTTTGTATTCTGGAAGCTGTATGTGGTTAATATATGTAAGGATAGTATTCAGAATATGAATTCCTCTGTTTTTATTTCACATTCCTTGATTAATATTTTTTACTCACTTAAATGAAGATTGGGCCGTCCAGCAAAAGTGACAGCTACAGGGGTTGGGACAAACCATATAACACTTCCGGGGGTGCTCACACTGGTCATTATTCATATGGTTTACACTTTTTCCTGTAACTGCTCAGTAAGTGTTAGCTGGAGTTGTGCTTTAATCCATTTGTCTTAATTAAAGTCCTTTTAAAACTACATATCCATCTAAGACTACTCAGACCGCAGGGTGACAACGCTGCTGCATTTGTGAACAAGCCAAGAACTGCACAGACACCGGGATTGACATTATTGTATCATTTCTATGCTGGAACCTCAGTCCAGGAAGTAGATGGTGACCCTGAATGATGCCTAAACAAAGATCCCTGTTAGAGGTAATAAATACCTGGAAGTGTTACACTGAAACATTATGGGGGTTATTCAGAAAGCTGCCGAAGGAAGCCGAGTGAATAACCCAGCCGAAGTGAAGTGAACTGAACAACGTTCGGCTATTCACTCCGGCTCAGTACGGCTGATTTTATGTTCGGCTGAGCCGAGGTGCAGAAGGACTTTGACTCAGCCGATCCAACATCTGGACCGGCTGAGCCAAAGCTCCGGCAGCTCCCTCGCAGCAGTTTGCTCCTATTCACATAGGGGCCGGACAGCAGTGAGTGAATTGCCAAATGCCACCGAGCGGCATTCGGCTCGGCTTTTCTGCTCGGTACCGCCGTGGTACTAAACAGAATAGAAAATAGTAAAAAAAAAAAGATTAAACATTTCTTTTACAATGTAAATAAATTGTAAGATTATACACGCTTCAGCTGTCACTTTGGCTCGGCATATGCCTTTGGCTCGGCTGTGCCGCTCGGCCGCCTTCGGCTGCTGTATGGGCTATAGTGAATAGCCCGTACAGCAGCCCTGCAGTTCGACTAAACCGAAGGGCTCCAGCGGCCAAAGAGAACTGAAGGATCAGCCGAAGCTACGGCTGGATCCTTCGGCTCCTCTGTGAACAACCCTCTATATATTGACTTGAAAGCAGCATGCAGCCAGTGAAGTCAGGACTTGTTGAGAGGGCGTGATTGGAAATAGTATTAAGGTGCCCATACACCTGCCGATTATCGTACGATAATCCCAGGAAATCCCGCGATCGTACGATAATCGACAGGTGTATGGAAGGCGTGCGACCGTTTCTACTGTACGGTTGCACGTCTTTTGTCTCCTGAGCACGCTTGAAAGCCCCGCCGAGAATCGTACGATTGTAGGCGGGTTAGTGGGGTTCTCGGGCAACAAGTGCGCAAGTGCACACTGCCCGTGCGGCATTGGTATCATCGGAGGTCCTCCCCTCAGTGGGGAGGGCTTTCGATTATCGCAAGTACGATCTGCCTGTCCAAAATGGGCAGATTGTACAAGCTTTTAATTACTTTTCAACCATCGCACGATGAAAGTCGTGCGATGGTTGTAAAGTGTATGGCCAGCTTTAGAGTGATTGGATCAGTATACAATAATTAGACATGTAAGCTGCGGAAAACTTTGGTTTGGATATTTCATTATTTCAGGATTCAGATCCGAAATTCAGTTCGGGTTTACAATTCGGACGAAATCCGAATTTTCGTTAGTTTTCAGATGAGTTTAGGAATATTCGTTGCGAATACCACAGAAAACCATATACCGATATTGATACTAAAGCTGAATCTCCTAGACCCGAATGGCATTCGGGATCCAAATTTCCCAATAACATTCGGGAGCTCCAGAAAGCAGTACGGGTCTGGGAGCCAAATTAAAGCTGAGGCTTCCAGACCTAAATGGCAATGGGGAGCTCTTGAATGCTTTTCGGAAATTCGGACTCCATTCGGGTCTTGGAGCCTCAACTTTAGTATTATGTATATATAAGTAGTGTTCTATAATACGAACGAATATTCATAGTGGCAACATTGTGACCCATCTATACATAAAACTAAAGCTGAGGCTCCCAGACCCGAATGGCCTTCGGGATCTCCCAAATGCAAAACGAAAACTCGGATTCAGGCCCATTTGGATGCATTAAACCGAAAATCACATCTGATTGGCCAGAAAAGTCAGAAAATATCCGATTCAATTTAGTTTTTGAACTAAATTCGGACGAGATACGAAATTCGGAAACGGAAATTCGGAATCGGATGCATTGGGATTCGGAGATTAGAATGTGTCCAAATTTCAGGAAATTCGTCCGTATTTTGATTTGGAACGAAACGAATCACACACGTCCAATAATAATGTCTATACGAGGAATCTTTCACATGAAGCAGCTTTATTATTTTTGATGAGTGTCCATCAAACAGTCCAATCATTTGGATTTGGGAGACAATTTGAAATGTCGAACGGAAAACTGATTCAATAAACAATACACCATAATCATCATCATATCATCACAATTTATCTCTCCTCCAATCACAGAGTCTCCGCAGTGAGTTTAATGTCAGATAGTTAGTGAAGATGTGTTACAAAGATGCCGGATGGCTTCTGTGCTGCCCGCAACAGCCAATAAGATTTCCTCTTTCATTTCCCTGCTGCATATATGGAGAAGAAAGGAAGAATCTTTTTGGCTGCTGTGGACTCTCATTGTTTGTGACAAAAAGTGACAAATCGTGAGTGTTTAGTGTAAACAAATTAAACATTTTTGTTGATTTACTAAAGGAGTAGAGGATGTTCACTTTGCACAGAGAATAAGGTGAAGCTGTGATCACTGTGAAAACAGTCATGTGCGAGGCGGAGTAAAAAAACAAAACAAAACAGGATTTTCGGTTTTATTTTTTTGTATGTGATTAGATATTTGAAGTCATCACACAGCCTCCACTCCTTCATTCATAGTGAACAGCCTCCACTCCTTCATTCATGGTGAACAGCCTCCACTCCTTCATTCATGGTGGACAGCCTCCACTCCTTCATTCATGGTGGACAGCCTCCACTCCTTCATTCATGGTGGACAGCCTCCACTCCTTCATTCATGGTGAACAGCCTCCACTGCTTCATTCATGGTGAACAGCCTCCACTCCTTCATTCATGGTGAACAGCCTCCACTCCTTCATTCATGGTGAACAGCCTCCACTCCTTCATTCATGGTGAACAGCCTCCACTCCTTCATTCAAGGTGAACAGCCTCCACTCCTTCATTCATGGTGAACAGCCTCCACTCCTTCAAAAGTGTTCTTCCATTCCATGAATTATTTATATCCACTTGCAATGTGCCCCTGAATTTTCTAATAAATTACACTGCTCCAGGAAGAGTCAATTCCCAAGCACAGCCCCCCTCCCTCCCTTTGTGGGAGTGTCTTATGACTGAATGTGCTGGCCCAGCTCTTCTACCCCCTCCCTTATCTCCCTACGTATCTTTTTATATAGCTGACAGGGGAGGAGCAAAGAGAAATACCGTAGTGTATGAGTTAGGCAACCTCAGCACTCCAGCTGTTGTCCCATGAGGCATTGCAGGACACTGACAGTCATGGGTATGACTCCCAGAAGCAGAGGCATGATTGGATTTGTAGTGTCACCACAGCTGGAGTGCCGGGGTTGCCTACCGTTGCTATAGAGTGTCACTTGAGTGACAGCTCTGAGTCTACTGGGGTTGTTGACATCACATCTAAGATGGCGGCACCCAGCAGCAGTTTTAGGGCTTTTCTATCTACACAAGGAAGGCTTTTACAGGTAACATCATTTTTCCACTGCTTTCTGTATTTATTAGGGACGCACCAAAACCGGTTTTTCGGTATCGAGTACCAACATTTTTTTTCTGTACTGGCCAATACCGAATACCGATACCGTCAGTCCCACTAAGAAAGCCAGGCAGTGTGTAATGAGTTGCCACCGGCTTCCCAATTAGCAGGGAAGCCGTATCCATGCTCCCTCATCACCATGTGATGAGGGAGCATGGAGCCAGCTTTCTGGCCAATCAGGGCGCCGTGTAATGACTTGTTGCCCATTTCCTGAATGGTCGAGAAGCTGGCCAATCAGGAAGCAAGGCTACAGAGCGCCTCAGCTTCCTGATTGGCCAGGAACCCGGCTCCATGCTCTCTCACCATCAGGTCACAGCATGAAGCTGGCTTTCTGGCCAATCAAAAAGCCAGGGGGCATGTAATGACACACTGCCTGACTTCCTGATTGGCTGGGAAGCTGGCTCCATGCTCCCTCGTCACAAGTGTAATGACTCGTTGCCTGGTTTCCTGATACAGGAAGCCCAAGTTTTGGGTTAGGCATCGAAGCATTTGAGGCCAGTACGAGTACCGATTTTTTTTTTTTGGGGGTACTCGCCGATACTAAATACTGATATAGGAAGTACCACTAAGGAAGCCAGGCGGCGTGTAAGGACTCGCCACCTGGCTTCCTGATTAGCCGGGATCACAAGTGACGAGGGAGCATGTAGCCGGCTTCCCAGCCAATCAGGAACCTGGGCAGTGTGTAATGACTGGCTGCCTGGCTTCCTTATACCGGAAGCTCAAGTATCGGGCTAGGCATCGGAGCATTTGGGGCGAGTACTCGGCCAAATACTCGGTATCGGCACCAATACCGATACTAGTATCGGTATCGGTGCATCCCTAATATTTATTATGGAGAATGGACCAGAAGGAGCTGGAACACACCAAGTTGGGCTACAACATTGAAACCTCACAGGTGGACAGGAGCAGAGCCGAGAATGATGGCAGAGAGACCTCACCACTGGAGTGACTGAAGTTATACGCAGCAGACAAGACCATGAGATTCCATCTATAACTGAGACATCACCTATAGGTGGACTTGTCCTTTAAAAACACTGATATTGGGATTGATATTTTTGCACCGCTAGAAGGATCCATCCAATAAAAGAAGGCACAACATAGCGGATGATGCGCTTCAAAAGTGGGACATTTCCAGGTGAGGAACTCAACCACAGGAACACATCCTTGTACTTCCGTTATCATAAAATGTTTTTGTATTTCACAGACCTAAAATCTATCCAGAGACACCAGAAAAAGAAGAACAAGCCCCGCCCATTGTTCAGGGACTGCAGACAAGTCTTGCCCTGTTCAGAAACCTCCGTCAGGAAATACAAGCACTGACTCGGATGAGCCTCACTGATTTCTGTGCTGCTGAACACACTGCACTTATATTCTTCAGCACACTGGGAACTGTCCATGGCCACCACCGAGGATTGTCATAGACCAGCTCTCTCACTGCACACACCCAGTCTATAGCTGCATTGTGATTTATATTATTTGAATTGTTTTTTTTTTAGTTTAACTGTTTATTAATTTTGTTTTTATATTTTTTAACATTTGTATGGAGTACGGAAGGATTTGATCCTTTTGGTTTCCAATAAGGGCACAGGAAGCGAAAAAAGAAAACCTGAGGTTATAACCGTTTTCCATTCCATCAGAACCCCAAAAAATATTAGTATTAGCCTTTAAAGTGAATCTGTGCTTTACCCTCGCATTCCCATAAATGAAATATTTTCAGACAGTATAGAAGAGAACCCCCCACATTGTATGAAAGGAATATAACAATAGACTAGGGGCCCATCTAATCCTTGGCTACTGCCTTCTTAATCTGCTCCAAGTTGCCTCTTCTTGCAGCAAGAGATGCTCTAAACCCTTGGTTCTCCACTGGTGGGTCGTGACCGAAAAGTAAGTCATGACCCCGTGTTCAGTGCATGCTTACATCTTTTCTAGGTGAAAGGCTCCTCAGCCTTCCCCTAGCACAGCACTCTCCATTCTTACACAGAGCAGCCATTCAGAATATGCTGCCCAGCGCCGATTTGAGAGGGGGTGGGCTAGGGTTATGGCCGCGAGGGAGCTCCATCCATACATGCATTGCTTAAAGCTCCCTCGCATGTCCTGTAGAGGTGCCTGGACCGGAGTGACATCACATTCTGGCTCCTGGCACCTCTACAGGCGTGCATAGGAGCTGTACAAGCAATGCACATATGGATGAAGTTCCGTCACAGCTTAGCAGCCCACACTGCCGTGCGTTCCATTGCAGTGCGACTTGGGTTGCAACCTAAGGACCGAGGACAAATGTGGGCCCTGAGGTTACACAGGTTGAGAAACGCTGCTCTAAACTGAATGAGCATGAGAGCTCACAAACCAGTAACTAGATTGAAGTAACATTGTTACCTAGCAGCTGTAAAAGCTCTCTGGAGGCTGAAGGAAGTCTAAACAGCCAAAGTCTGTTATGTGTTGGGCTCATGTATTGGTCCAGCGCCATAAATAAAAGCTCATTTAAACTTAATGATAACATGAAAGCTTGAACGCCAACCAAAACCTTTAGATATTACAACATTGAAGATAGGGTTGGTGAAGCCTTTGGATAAAACTGCTGCAGCTATAAAATCAGTGGCCATGGGGTTTTTAATGGGGATAGGCAGTAACATTGGATGGCTTGTTATTGAAATTAGATTGTCCGTTGAAGTTACGGCTCCCTCTCAGCTAATGACGCAGGAAGATTTCTTCTCCTACTCGTACTCCAGGATGTACTCCGTGTAGATTTGGAGTTTCTCGAACACCACAAAGATGGACGGATCCCGGATGTTGTCCACGCAGGAATCGTAGCTCTGGGTTCCATTGCTTTTCAGGGGGGGAGCGTCTCATACTGGAATCCCCTACGACAAAGTCACCTCCCACCACTCCCCGATGCGTGACGTGGCCACCTCACTCGTCACGATCTGTTAATGTACGCCCTACGGCAACCGGAACGCGGCATTCTGATTGGTCAGGGGCCCCCAGCGGACGTACACGGACAATCATGCTCTGGTAAAGGGGGCGTGGCCCCGAAAACGCGTTCAGCATTTGGAGGTCGGACTGAGAGACGGACTGAGAGAGGCTGTTCCCAGTGTGGGGCAGTTTACTTTGTTGACAGCGGCATAGCCGCAACTGGAACTATAAAGACTCATCGTTTGTGAGCACGATAAATGTTCATTTCATATATTTTAAATAAAATGATTTTACACTAGGGCAGGCGCCCTGTCATTTTTTGTTTTTGATGGTTACATAATGTCAGACAGGTACTCTTTTGTCTTTTGTCACTTCCTTGTAGTAACATAAGACTGTGTAAGGAACTGGACGTATCTTTAATTCTTTTGCAGAACGTCCGTGTACCGCAGACGTGTGACAAGTGTTCAAACATTGTCAAAGTGTTCAGCAAGAAGACGCTCCTGGAACACAAGGTGGAGAAAATGTGGCGGGTTCCGAACCCCACCCTCTGGCAGGCCTATCAGTGGTATGTCAGCCATTTCTACAGAGCTCCGGGTGGCCAATATATTTTGGTCTTTATAAACCCTGAAGGCCACTTTATTTCACAAAAAAAGGCAGCAGATTGCTCTGAGTCACTTTGTGACGTCAGGGGAATACCCCTTTTTTGCTTTGTGACAGTTGTCATTGCAACGTGAATAAAGGGGAAATCATTCAATGGGACACCAGTTCCGAGGACAATGGTCTTAAAGGGGATTTCCCCTCACAATGGAGAAAGTTAAAGTTGTTACTAGAACTAAAGCAGTCTAACCTTGCTACATATTGCCTGACAGATTAGCCCCTGCTGCAGCCTTTCACCATGTGACTTGCTAAAAAGTTAAAATGTACAGACTGATCACTGGGGGAGGGGAGACGGAGGAAATGCTTTCTCACACCTGCAGCAGACTGATGACATCACCTCAGCCTAGGCAAAGTAACTGGACATCTAGGATGGATTTTTAATGATAAAAGGTGGAGCTATTCCTAAAAAATGATACTGTTGCTGGATATGGTGATATGTCAGTTGTTTATTCATGGGAGCCTATCCACTGACAGGTCCACTTTGGGTTTATATATAACCTGCTAATTAGTTTTCTTGCAACTAATTTGTTTGACATTTTCTTGTGTCATAGTCAGAAGGATCAGATGAAGAAGAATTTGGGCGTCAATGTAGATGAGCGTCAGCTGTTTTACGGCACAAACTTTGTCAAAGTCACCACCATCTGCATGAACAATTTTGATTGGAATGTCCAGGACACCCACGCCCCCTTGTATGGACAAGGTGAATCTTAAAGGATAACCAATGTATATGAGATAATTAGTGTAACAAGTAAACTAGATACTTATTGCAAGGGGATATATCATGACAGCTCATACGTCAGGAATGTTACTTTGCAGAAATTATTATATCACCCAACAGTAGGTAAAGAGATAAGAGAATACCCAACACATTGCAACAATATAGAGTAGGTCACACCCCCAGTTCATATGATATAATTCTAATCATAAAAAAAACTACATCCTCATGCCACAGAGATTCCCCTACAATGCAAATGATGTAAATGTTAAATAGGAAGTCTATCACAGCAATAACTGGAGAGGCATGAGCAGAAGGATCCTCAGTCCCATATCAAAAGACAATATATACATGTCACAATAAAAAGAAATGAAAGCACCTCCCAAATATGTTGCAATGAACTATTAAACATAATAACCTCTGTGGCATGAGTGTGTAATTTATTTAGTAGTAGTAGTAGTTTATTATTTATATTATTATTAATATTTTCTTTCTCTCTGACTTGACAGA
>NW_017307529.1:0-1325 GCF_000935625.1 Nanorana parkeri | reverse complement strand
AACCAACTAATCGATGATGAGAATAGTTGTCAACTATATTGTCATAATCGATTATTATCAATTTAATCGATTAGTTGTTGCAACCCTACCACGCAGTCACAAAAGGCAATGTTTTCAGACAGTACAAAAGTGAAAAAATTAAAAAGCCCATATTGAAGTGCATATTTGAGTGAAAGAGCTATAACATAAACTAGGGTTCCATCACTCCTTCCTGATCTACCCCAAGAGACCTCCTCTTTCTAGCAGCAAGAGAACTTCTACCATACCTCCCAATTGTCCCTCATTTGGAACCAAATCCCTCTGCCCCTTTTTCCTCCTGAGGTGTCCCTCTTGTTGGTCTGATGTACAGATGTCTATAAAAATGTACTATTTAACTGCCAAAAGTGTCATTGTACAATAAAAACCTTCATCCTATCTCTTAAGTTGTTTGCTATTTGGAAAAGCCAGTATAAAGGAAGGTAACGGTAGAAAGAAATCAATTCTGGGTTTAACCAATTATTTTTGGCCTATACATTTCTAACAGTCCAAATAACTGGGACATGGCAGGGGTGTGTCCGCTGCCTAAATACATTGTGCTGGAAGGTATCCCTCTTTCTCATCTCTAAAATTTGGGAGATATGGCTCTACAGCTAAATAAGTCAATGCCACTGATAAATGAATGAAGCCTGAGAGATCACTGGCCTAGGTTAGTGTTAGGGTCAGTGTGTTTTGGGTAGAATAAAAAAGGGTTTTATATTCAATGTCAGTGCTAGTGTTAAAGGAGAATTATGGATAGAGTGAAATATACTCATCCCCATAGTTAGATGTATGGCACTACAGCTGTCACAAGTTGGCTCTATTGATTGAGAACTGAGTGATCACAAACTGCTGATCTCTCAGTTCATGGTCTTCTCCCTGCAGAGAGTGGTGACTGTCCATCACCACTCCCCACAGGGTTTCCCCCCTCCCCTCTCTGTTCCTCCAGTGCTTACCGGAGGGACAGACAGGGGAGGGGGCGGGCACAGCTGGCTCTGGCGAGAGGCAGAGCCAGCTGTCAGGCAGCAAGGTGGATCCCAACAATATTGTCGGGGTCTTTCCTGGCTGCAGCACGGCTCTGTACTGTCAGCATATAGTGCGCAATAGCCCACTATATGCTAAGTTTTGGTTCACAGGAGGATATTAGTAAATGTCCTCCTGTGTCCCTATAGAGAAATACGACCAAAAAGGTTTGGCCATAGTTCTCTGTTAATGTCTGTGTGATTAGGTAGATGTTTACAGTTTTACTAACACATGCCAATATTGCAATTGGTGGAATCTGTGTACTCCGCGCTTATGGATAATTTAAG
>NW_017307528.1:508846-511596 GCF_000935625.1 Nanorana parkeri | reverse complement strand
AGCAAGTTAAAGACATCAATTGGCAAATAATCCTTGTCACCAATTGATGTCCTTTTAATCCTTGCTTTCCTGGTGAGTATATACATTTCCTTATATGCTTGCAGTGATTAAAAAGGTTTTATTGCACCAGGAAAGGCGACCGGTGATGTTTTTTCTATATTTCTTAATATCTACAAAGGGCATAAATCTACTTTGTCTGCACCAAATGCCTTTGCAAGCCCAGGTATTACCTTGTAAAAAAAAAAAAAAGGGGCGAAATCATCACTGTGCTGTAAATAGCCTGTGCAGAGGGAAGAAGGGAACTCTGTGTGTCCCCGCTGGCATGATCTTGTGTTTTGGCGACTGTCAATGTCACTGGGACAGGAAGTGAAGGAACTTCTTCCAACAGGAACATACGGCAGTAAAAACCTGTTCCTTCGCTGTCCAAAAAGCAAAAACTGTGGCTGGAGTTCTGCTTTAAGGATGATTTGGGAGTATATACCCCCTTAGGCATTCTCTTTCCATTATTTAATATAGATCATCATATTCTTTGTTCATTTTAATTCTTCCCTTTCACCTACAGGACATTGTTGGCATCCACACACGTTAACCACAACATCTACATCACGGAAGTGAAGACTGGGCGTTGTATTCATTCTCTGGTGGGTCATCGCCGTACTCCATGGTGTGTGACCTTTCACCCTACCATCCCAGGCCTCATTGCATCTGGTTGCCTTGATGGGGAAGTGCGAATATGGGATTTACATGTAAGTGTGTTATAGATCATGGGCTCAATGATTATCTCCGTTCATTGGTATCAAACAGGTGCAGGAACTCTTTATGAAGCCAATAAATGTGTAAAGTAGGCTCTCCGGTGGCCATCTCAGCCCTCCTGTGTTTATATGGCTTACCCCGCTGGTGAATATAATCACAGGACGCAGTATTGCTTAATTCCCACAGCTATATAGGTCCCTGAGGGCTTGTTTTCAAGTCCATAGCCTGACTGGAGTTACTTTAATTCCTTTCAACATTTAAAATTCAGTTTTCAGTGTAATTTGGTGGTGTCCAACTGCGACTGAACTGGTTTACTTTCTGTGATGATCTCCCTCTGTTGCTGCAAATATAATGAACTAGGGAGCCACTGATACCGATACCAAGTATTTGGGTGAGTACTCGTACTCGCCCAAATGCTCCGATACCTTCCCCGATACCGGAACCTCCGGTCAGAGGAAGATTTCCTCTGACCGGCAGTGCCGTAGGGGCACATGGAGCCAGTTTCCCGTGCGATCAGGGAGCTGGGTGGGCAGTAATGACCCGGCTTCCTGATTGGCCCAGCAGCCGGCTCTTTGCTGATTGGCCGGGAAGACGCCTTGATGCTGATTGTGCTTGGCCGGGAAACCGGCTTCCCAGCCAATCAGGCTTGGCAATCAGATTGCCCTGGAAGCCGGCTCCATGCCAGCGGAAGCACTGAAAAGCAAAACATCGGTACTCGTACTCGATACACCAAAACTGGTATTGGTGCATCCCTATAATGAACGGAACTAGGCCAGAGACCATCTTGCGCTACTTCAGTGCTAATGAAGCAAGATGGTCTCTGGCCTAGTTCTGTTCATTACATTTGCAGCAATAGAGGGAGACCATCACAGAAAGTAGTTTAGCAAAAGACAGTCCAACTGCGACTGAAATGTTTTACTAACACACTTAGGTCTCTACAACATAAAGTCTAATCATTCTGTGGCCCAGGATAAGAACTGGGAAGGCCAAATAGCCTGCTTGAGACGACACTGAAAGTCTGCAGAGTACACAGGACAGCTCTAAATGTTTGACAGTATCAACAGTTGTTTTTGCACATGTCAAACAGATATAGCAGAATGCTTCCAATTGTACATTTAACACACCAAATAGGTTAATTGTAGGATTTATATGCACTTTAATGGCTCCTTAGTGTTACAGACATTCTAAGGATCTGCGGCCTTGTGGGCTTCTGTCACCAATCATGTTCCTTCATTTTATTGCCATCAGGGCGGCAGTGAGAGCTGGTTTACAGATAGTAACAACGCCATTGCATCCCTGGCCTTCCACCCCACAGTTCAGCTGCTGCTCATCGCCACCGCTAATGAAATCCATTTTTGGGATTGGAGTCGGCGAGAACCCTTTGCTGTAGTGAAGACGGCCAGTGAGATGGAGCGTGTGCGGTGAGTTTCTCTTTTCTTTTTGCCAAGAGATCTGATGATGTGGTAAAATGTGTGTTGGGGGTCAAGGTTTTTTTTACTTGCCCGCGAATCCAATCCTCTGTTAATGGATAAAGATTTTTTATTTTTTTGGCTGATTTTATACCCTTTTAATCTGTTTTTTTTTTTCTTGTTATGTCTGCTCCTGCAAAAGGGATTATTTAAAGCTGAACTGCAGTCAGACTGCTAATTACACAGATAAAATATGGGTTGTTTTATCTGCCAAATAATTTGTTATTATGTGCATCCAGACTTCGGAGTTACACAGCACTGTCACGCAACACAGCCAAACGCATTATGCCACTTTCCCTGTTACAGTTATTGACTTTTAACCACCTTACGTCCATGGCCGTTTGTGAACGGCCAGATGGACGTCTGCTCAGAGCGGGAGGGCGTCTTAAGACGTCCTGCCCCTCCCCCCTCTCGTGTGCGCGCTGAGCGCCGCACACGAGAGGGAAAACCGTCAGCATGTAAACAGCCAGCGATGGCTGTTTACATACAAGCGGTCAGACGCCCGATCGCTTGCAGGATCTGCGGGTG
>NW_017307528.1:479124-508779 GCF_000935625.1 Nanorana parkeri | reverse complement strand
TGCTTCATCAGCTTCTGTGGGGGTCCCTAGGTGACATCAGAGGTCTTGAGACCCCTGATGTCTCCATAAAGAGGACCTGTTTGGTGAACAGGCTATTACATAGGGGATTCCTTAGTCCCCTATGTTATAGCAATAAAGTGAAGTCAAAAATAAATAAATTACAGCATTAAAAAAAATAAAGAAGCTAAAAAAATAACACAAACATTTTTTTAAAGTCCCCAGCCCCCCCACATACACATGCAAACATGCGCCGGGTGCGCCTATGTACGAAACCGACGATTGCGCCCATTATGCAGCACATGTTACATATCGCCGCGAACGTCGCAGTGAGAACAATAATTCTAGGGCCATCAATCACTGATGACACTAAACTGATGAGCGGTAAAAACGTTTAAAGCGTCGCCTATGGCCAATTTTGGCTGCGGTCGTTTTCTGCGATTTTGCGGGCACGCGCAATTTTAAAGGTTGACATGTTTAGTGTCTATTTACCCGACGTGACCCCGACTTTTATATTTTACCAAAAAATTGGGGTGAAAAAAAATGTTTCATAACATTTTATAGGGAAACATGTTTTTTTTAAAAATTTAGGGTACTTTTTTTGTTATATAGTAAAAAATAAAAACCCCAGTGGTGAATAAAAGCCACCAAAAGAAAGCTCTATCTGTCCCCAAAAAATGGTATGAAAATCGTTTCAGTAAAGCGTTGCATGACGGAATAAACATCAGTCAAAGTACCGCAGCGCTGAATACTGAAAAATGGCCTGGCCAGGAAGGGGGTGAAACACTATGGCCTTCAAGTGGTTAAAGGAATATAGTGGTGTCTTCTCCCCAACCTCAGCCTTCTGTCTGGACAGGAAAAGAGAAGCAGAAGACCTGAGCTATGAGAACAGGCTACTAAATTTAAACATGTTCTCATTGGAAGTAAGGAGATTAAGGGGGGACATGATTTTCATGTACAAAATGTTTACCGGGGATAGCAACATTAGCAGCAAACATTTTACAATTAACTCCATGACAAGGACGAGAGGCCACCACTTAAAATTGGTGGAGAAACCGAGGGATGACAGAACTTTGTGCTGGCTGAAGTGATGGTCAGAGGTTATCTTATTCAAGGAGGAAGTATTGGATCTCAACAGCACATTGTCCCTTTATCAAAACCAGAAAGAGGTTCTTGCAGGTGAAGGCTGCCACTTAGACTTTCTCCTTGCAGTGTTGACCGCTTCCAGGAAAACTACCTTGAGGATGAGAGTAGAAAGACAAATGTCTTCAATGGGTTCAAATCGTGATTTGTGAAGCATAGAAAGAACCAGATTCAGATCCCATTAAATCACAGGTGAACAGTCTGGGAAAGCTACAAAGGTCCCAGTCAGAGAGTGAGAGGTCAACAGCCTCTTAAACTATATAGAAAGGGCAGAAACCTGACCTTTTGATAATGTGAGTGTTATGAATCATGTCTGATGATAAACATTGGAAGAAGTCAACCTCCTAGTTTTTAGCAGTTTAGACATTGGATGCTGAGATATCCTTGTCCCCCAGAACCTGGGCTTTACCATTCATGCTATTAAAGTCAGCCACTGTGAAGCAGGATGACAAATGGGCTCTTGGGACAGACGATTCTGATGATCTGGCAGAGCCCACATAGGGTCTGTCAGGAGTAGTACCAGGTCGGCATACTACGTCCGCTTCCGCCAAGCCAGAGCAATAACTTTCACTGAAATGCAATCCAACTCGTTGATGAAAAGCAGATGAGAAGGATGATTGAGGAGAAGTAAGGCATAGATGAGGGTATACTGATTTGGAACCACTAGAGCATTTATTGCTTCCTCTAGAGCAGTGATGGCGAACCTTGGCACTCCAGCTGTGCCAAAACTACAAATCCCAACATGCATCTGCCTCTGGGAGTTATGTCTGTGGCTGTCAGTGCCTTGCAATGCATCATGGGACTCGTAGTTCCAAAACAGCTGGAGTGCCAAAGTTCGCCACCACTGCTCTAGAGGATCACCTAACGTTCTAGGATGTTGAGAGACGAGACTCTGGCGCTGACCAAGTCTGCTCTGATAGCATTCCCAGGACTCCTGCACAAGGCTGGCATCTGTCATGAGGATCTTCCAGAAGCCAGGAAGTAACAACTTTCCTGATTCCTGAACCACATTGCTTGGCCACCAGGCCTGGTTCTTGGTCAGAAATGACATGGTCTTTCCAAAGACTTGACTAACTTTTGCCATGACTTTTGAATGTTGTGTTGTAGAGGTCTGGAGTAAAACTGGGCAAATGGGACCCTCTCAAAGGAGGCTACCATCAAGCTCTCATGCAAAAGAGGAGAGTCAGGCAGTTAATGGACTGTAGAGCTTGAATATAAGTTTGAAGTTTCTCCTGTGGAAAAAATACTCTGGCTTGAGCTGTGTCCAGGACAAGACCCAGACAATTGTTAGGAGCTCTTCTTTAACTGTATTAAAAATTTCTGTTAAGGTCTCTGTCACGTCTGGAACTTGTCTTTCCTTAAAGGAGATCTCTTGAGGTGAGGTGAAAAACACCCAGCCTCATAGTTCGGGCCGATGGTGACAATGAAACTGTCACACGTCGGCTCAATAGATCGGAAAGTGAGCGAACACATATCGTCGCTCGCTCACTTCTCGATCCTGTCCCAGTAGTCCCTGCAGAGAGCTGTGACTGTCACTGACGGCTCCCTGCAGGGATTCCCTTCCTCCCCTGTTCAATCCCTAAGCGCTGACTGGCGGAACGGGAGGGGGCGCGTACAGTTGGCTCTGTCTCTAGATAGTCAGAGCCAGCTGTCAATCACGCAGCTGGATCGATCTCGACAGCAATGTCGGGATCCGTCCCGGCTGCGGCGGTCTCAATATACCGCGAGCTGTAGCTCTCTATATATTGAGCTTTGGGTCAAGGGAGGAGGCTAGTTTTGTGTCCTCCCGTGACCCTTAGGAGAACTATGGGGAAAAGCACTGACCCCATAGTTCTCTTAATGTCACTGCTTTGCTTCTAAATTGGACTGCACAAGCCTGTCACAAGGGTGTCAGAACTGTGGATGAGCACTAATGAAATGCTTTTGAAACCCTTCAATAGCGCGTCTTGTATTTGACTAGATCGACATGGAAAGCGGTTATCTGCCCCACCCTTTGTCATTTTGCAGTGTAATATTAGAATCCCAAGCCATGAAAAAGAGCAGTTAATGAAAGCCAGCAGCTTGGACTCGTGTCAGTGTTCACTGAGGCTCATGAGAAATTTACTACACAGAACATAAACCCGCAGCGATCTGGGAGCAGTTACTTTGTTCTGAAATGTGGGAGGGAGAGATGTATTGCCAAATATTAAAGAAGTGTAAAATTAGCAACACGTTTTATTGGCTTTTTATAGCTGTGCTCTTGTGTGCATATTTCTTCAATATAGTTTAATCAGTCTCATTTCAGAAAGAGATTTTAAAGGATCGCCGTAATGTGAAACTAACGTGCAAGACTGTAGTTACAGCGAGTAAAAAAATATAATTGGATACCTTATGTTATTCAAGAGGTTGTTGAGCACTGCCTGGCCTATACGGGCCAGGTGCATTATTTATAGCCATCCACCGATACCAGTTTTTCAGTATGGAGTACGAGTACCAATATTTTGTTTCCGCTATTCGCCTATACCGAGTACCGATGCTTCCGCTGGCATTGAGTCGGCTTCCCAGGCAATTGGGAAGCCGAGTGGCGTGTAATGACATGGGGCCTGGCTTTCTGATTGCCTGGGAAGCCGGCTTTCCAGTCAATCGGCAACCGGCCAATCAGGAAGCCAGGCGGCGAGTAATGACTTGCCCCCCATTTCCTGATTGCACGGGAAGCTGGCTCCATGTTACCCCTACGGCACTGCCGGTCAGAGGAAATCTTCCTCTGAACAGAAGTTCCGGTATCGGGGAAGGTATCGGAGCATTTGGGTGAGTAAGAGTACTCGTCCAAATACTCCTGTATCGGCACCGATACTAGTATCAGTGCATCCCTAATTATTTACCTGTTTTATGTTGCAAACTTTTTTCCACAGTCATCGTCCAGGACAGCCTCTGAGAGATGGGATCCTCCCACCTGAAATAGGAAACACATCATCCACAATTAGAATAAAAAGGGCGGTCCCTCCTAACCACCTCAGTATTTTGTATTTCCTCCGGGCAAACAGGAGCATCGCAACGTTTGTTATTGTACTCCAGGCCTATCATGCTAGATAGCAGGGGCCTCCTGAGGCATGCGGCTCTCACTCGGAGGACAGTGGACCTGTAGGGTCTCGTGCACAGGACTTTTCCCAGGACTGATTCCCCCAGAGTCCTTACAAAAAATGTTTGCCCAGAGGGTCCCCTCGATAATGGAAGGAGATGGCAACCATCCTCGCTGGCGTAGTGTCTCCAGATGGAGTCCCCAGGAGTGTCCTGCTAAAGGAATTGACGGATGGCCTCTCTGGCGGCAGTAGAGCCGGATCACAGCAGGACACGAATACTGTGCCTTGTCGACAATCCACATCGGCAAGCAGGGGCGCCAGGAGTGGGGCAGGAGCGTGAGTCCAAACGGGAAGGGTGATGCACACCGTTGGACTCTTCATCACAGGCTGCTTCTCCCATTCTGGGGGTTCCAAGCGCCAGCTCCAAGGTAGGCGGGTCTACAGTTGACAAGTCCCCCCTACCTGTACCCTTCTTGCTCTGGGGGCCTACTTCGGTGAGGCAAGGGGTAGTTGGCTTACTTGATGCACCTCCCAAATGGGTCTCTCTCCAGGGGGGTGCAGCTTGGTCTCGAGTGGCAGGCTCTGAGCCCTTCCCTTTTTTGGCATACGTATAGGCCTCAGAGGATAAGCCCCTGCCAGCAGAAGCCAAAACACCCTAAGAGTGCTTCCTGCATTGACAAATTGTTTTTCTTTCCGGGCCAAGCTTTTCTGCCAGATCTGTGTATCGCCAAAGAGCGGCATGCATGGGAGGGAGTGTCTATGGTCATATCTCCCTCACACAGACAGGATCTGGCTCCCCAGTTACTGGGGATGGATCCTGGCAGTATCTTATTTAGGACAGCCTGGCTGTTCACCTTCTTTCTCTGGACTCTAATGTACTCCCCTCTAATGTACACCTTGTACTGGAAGGTATTCCTTGCAGCGTCAGTGTCATAGAAATCCTGAGACTGCACTCTGGTGGAGGTATTGCGGTGTGCTTTGGGGGGGCTCAGTCATGTTCTTAAACCTGCAGACAATGTACTGGGCAACGGAGGTATTGGGGTGGCGACTGAATCACCCTATTTTACCTACAGAGGCAGACACAGGTGCAATTTACAGGCTTTGCAGATAGGCCATTTTACCTGGGGGTGAGTGCTGCACAGGTGAATGACCTTGCTGTATGCACAGGGGGGAACCTTCAGTCAATCTGGAGCGATTACTGCTAATTAGGCTGCACGGATATGTTTTTTCCCTATGTTGCAAAAGTCTTGGTTGTCACCTGGGTGGGGGCTGCTCCACAGGTGAATGACCTTGCTGTATGCACAGGGGCAGAGAACCTCCAGTCAATCTGGTGCAATTACTGCCAATTAGGTTGCGCAGTTATATTCTTGGCCCTTATGTTGCAAGAGCTTTGCTTTCCCACTAGGGTTAATCCTGATAAGGCTCTGTTATTGGGTATAGGTTGAGGTTGCTCATTTTTCAATTTCACCTGGGTGAGGATGCTCCACATGTGAGTGAGCTTGCTGTCTGCACTGGGGATAATCTCCAGACAAGCTGGGCGATTCCTGACATGGGGTTGCACCATTATATTTTGCCCTGTATAATGAAAGCATTGATTTCCCTCGAGCATTAAACCAGAAAGGCTCTAGGTATTCGGCATACGACGAATAGTCAAATAATTGGGTATACCATAGCCCTGTTGCTGTGATGAGAACCAACGCATAGAGATCCTTGTACAGCATCTATACTATAGCTGAAGCCTGTGCTACCTTTGGCAGGAGTAATAGGGTTATATCGCTACTAGGGAGGTTTTGTCCAGAGAATTTCAATTCACAAGTGGCTACACGTGTGATTGACCATTCTAACAGCGCTGGTGGACACCTCCAGACATTCTTGGGGTTCCTACCTCCTTAGGCAGCACGGTTATATATATATATATATTGTTTTTTCCTTATCTCTGGAGGCCCTTTTTCTCCCTTGAGGGTTAAAACCGAACAGGTAAGCGGATATGCTATAACTTTATCCCACTGGAATAAGGACAGGGTGCTGAGAAGGGTTATGGGACTCTTCTATAGCTCCTTAGACTGCTCAGGTGAGGGTTCACAATGGGTTTCAATCTCACCTGGGTGGGTTTGCTCCTCAGGGGAATTACGCTTCTGACTACAGGAGGGGGGTGTAGCCCCGGATAAGCTCAGTGTCCGGCCAGTTGCACTGCGCTATTAGGTGTACATTTATACTCTGGGTATTATATATGTATGTGCAGCATACGGTGAAAGAGCATTGTAAGAGCAAAGATGCTGGCTTGTCTCTCCCGGGGGAAGACAACTTATAATGTTTACTCCCGTGCCAGTCCTGGCCTATAATTTTTTATATAGCAGAAGTCCACCTCCTGCAGAAGTCAAGGTGGATAAAAGCAAGCAAGTGTGTGTGTGTGTGTGTGTGTGTGTGTGTGTGTACACACACGCATGTGTGTCAGTCGGTGGCAGAATATTAGATAACGTCTGGACGCATACGCACGTAGATGTCATGTGTCCGTAAGTCCTTAACGCAGATAGCATATTTCTGCCCGCCTGGCTGGCCAGATTTTTCTCTGCACATGGAGGCTTGGAGTGCAAATGGCAAGTATGAATGTAGCTGTATGCCGCCTACCTTAGGTGTATGGGCACCCACTATGTAAACCTGGTTGGCTTAAGCCCAGCATATGGGGGTTCCCCTGAACAGGACGTTGTTAGTGCATCCCTTTACTGGACGCATGCAGTTTAAACATCTGTTGGGCTGTTTATAGCATATGTTCTGTTAGGGGTCTTCAATTGGGCATAGCTTATTTCCAGGCTATTACATGAATATCAAGCTTGGTCTTGTATCCACCCCAAGCATGGCTTCAGGTGGTCGGTTTCGTGCTTTTTCCTTCTCTCCGACTTCACACAAGAGAATCGGCCTTATATCTGGGAGGATGGCAAGGTTGTATTTGCCCTGCGTAGGAAAGGCGCAGGACTACTGACTGCTCTCTGAATTAAGGATGCATTTTGCATGCTCTGGCAAACGTGGCACTTTGCAGTACAGGTCAGGCCCAGTAATGTCTACAAAACTGCTGCACTGTTTTTCTTTGTTGGGAAAGACAGGTTGCTGAGAGTGCATGTAATGAAAGGGTTAACACCCTCTTAATATTGGTTGCCACTTGACAAATTCCTATGTTTTAACTTTGTGAGTTGGCACAAACAACTCAAAAATCTGGGAATGATCAAATCAATTTCTAAACGTAGGGGTTAACTGGCTGGGTAGAACTTACTTAGCCAGTGAGCCCTTGGGTTCTGTAAAGGTCAGAAGTGCTGGAATTGACGAGCTTTGATCAAGTACAGCTGTCCTAGACAAATCTCAAACAACTCTGCACCTTCTTGGTGTCTGGGTGTGAGTGTACACATAGGTATGTATGTATGTACGCCTTCCTTCCTGAGGCCTTAATCCATGGTATCCTAGACAGGTGATGACCAAGTGTGTACAGCCACACTCGTGGTATATTTTGGCATGTATATCAATAGAGGATTGGCGTCCCTCTTTTTATTCTGTTTCCTCCATAGGATGGAAGTTGGCTTCTAAATCTAACAAGGCTTTAGTAGGTTTCTCTGGTACTACTTGGACTTCTGTCACTCCCTGAGGAGCTCCAAGGATGTTTTTGACCTGGTTCAGGGCCTGATACAGGTTAACAAACACCATAACACTGATGTTTGGTGGCTTCGGACGTGCATCGCCCTGTCATCCTCCTAGAAGGGTTTATGACCAGCTGCAATGATGGCTTTGGACTCATCTGGGGCAGAGGGGCTAGGGTCGCCAGAGAAAATCTGTAATTGAAGTCACTGAGCTGAGTTACAATCTTTGGCGTAGCACTGCAGAGTTACCCTCCATCTGTTGTGATCAGACTCTTGGCAGTAAGGTGCTCTTGCCAGTGTCGTTCCCCCCCCGGTTAAGTATATTCCTTCCTAATTTATCCCCTCAGAGGCTGCCCTGGACGATGACTGGGGAAAACCTAAGTTAGGTACCTGGTAACTTATTTTCCAGGAATCGTCCAGGGCAGCATGGATTCCCGCCCTGCTTATTGAGTGATGTGTTTCAACATGAGTTTCATTGTTATCGCCTGGTGGTCCTTTCCGACCTTCGGTTCTATGATAATACTGAGGTGGTTATGAGGGACCGCCCTTTTTATTCTAATTGTGGGTGATGTGTTTCCTGTTTCAGGTGGGAGGATCCCATCTCTCAGAGGCTGCCCTGGACGATTCCTGGAAAATAAGTTACCAGGTACCTAACTTAGGTTTTTTTTTTTTTTTGTTGCCTTCATATTTGACCAGTTGTGACAAGCTGAGGAAAAGGAGTTAAGTGTGCCAAAGCCCAAACCTCTTCCTTTTTTTTTTGATAGGTAAGGGTTAGAACCTCTATCGGTTTTCTATTGATGGTTGTGTTCCATGTTGATGAGCTTCACCCTGTTTGTTCCATTGTAACCAGAACTGAAAATACAACTGGCATTTTTATTTGTCACCAAAACAGGAATAGAGGAAATCTTTCAATAGCACCATTTTATTATTAAAGCAACACTAAACACAGTGGCTACTTTTGGTCCCTGTGTGTCTTGTAAAGTAGTCACCGCTCCAAGCTCGCCCCCTGGTTGGACTACAATCTCACATTTAGTTTACTAATGTGTATTGAGATTGTAGTCCATGAAGGGAGTAAGCTTGGAGCGGTGACTACTTTACAAGATACACAAGGACCATGGGGAAGAAAAGTAGCCCCCCTCCAGAAGGAAGGACAGTGTCAGCACCAATTCAGAGATGATTGGAGGATCTACAGATGAGTGATACACAAATAAGATACATTGTTGTTCATAGTAAGGCCCTCTTCACACCTAAGCTGTTTGTCGCTCGTAAATCAGTGCGACAAACCGCTAATCACTAGGAATTCCATTCATGTCTATGACCCCAGCGTTTTGTCGCAAGCAGAAATACGCCTGACGCACAAAATACTACAGGAGCTACTTTGGGGCTGATTTCTGCACGGCTTGTCCCATAGACTCAATAGAAAACGCTTAAAAAATGCATGTAGCAATTATTTGCAGGCGTGTTCTGCTAATTGACATGAATGTGCCTAAATCTGCTCACAAAAACACAAAAAGAGACATGCGTAAAAAGTGCGCTGAATAGGTGACGCTTAGGTGTGGATCCAGACTTAAGGTACATTAATGCATTTTTGAGATTTAACTCTGACTTTAACGTCACTATAAGCCATAGGCAGCTTGAATCTTGGCTGATTCCTGCTAAATTAACTGAAATTGGAGCCAACATAACTACATTTAAAATTCGTCAGAGCCAGGAGGAAATTTGCCGGCTGAACGGTGACTCCATCTTGTCACTCTTTGGCTTCTCCAGCAGCTGCGGGTGCATCTTCTGATTAAAAAACCATAGCCAGCAGTAGAGATTCTTTCATGCTGTTTTAGAGTGGATGGGGGAATGAATGGATTTCTCTCGTTCAGCCAAATTCAAGCTGTGTATGGCTATCTTTAAACGGATATCCCTCACTATGGGACAGGAAGTGAAGGGAAATGAGACACAAACGGCAAAATAAAAATGGGTTTTAAACTTTTCCTACTGTAGCCAAAAGCTGATATACATTAAATATCGTGCGAGGGTGAAGATTTTGTAACATGGGGACACTAAAAAATTAATGGACAGAGTTTCTACTGAATTCTTTATCTATTTTATGTATTTGTCCCCGATAAGAGGTTTGTAGCGCACTAAATTTAGGTTGTGCTCACCGGCTGTACCTGTGCTTTATTCTCTGCTTCCTCATGATGCCGGTGTATTTCATTTGTCCCCGTTTCTTTGCAGCTTGTCACAGCATGTGTCTTTCATTGTGCCGCCTTTTTTTGGCTCGTTTACTGAGTTTTATACTTGCTGTAAGGCAGATCTTTATTACCTGTCACCAGGTACTGTCACATATTCTGGGTTGTCACTTTCTGAAGAATGGCCTCGTTGTGTCTTGTCAGAAAGTAAGGGTGCTGTGACGTCACACCTTGAAAGCTAGAAGCTGTGGAGGATGCCGGAACAACCAGTGCTTAAAGTAAAGCTATAAACTCCAATAAACAAAACATAAAAAAAGTGCTGCAACACTTAATTATAAGTGCATCTGCACTGAATGTTTTCTCTTTGTCCTTCTGCAAAGTCCACAAATACCTGGTGAGCCTTCCAGTGAAGTCCAACTAATGCAGCTTGTACTTTACAGTACTATGTTGTGTTTATTGGTAACAATATCTGGTATGAAACAAGATTATATTGAATACCAGCTTGATGAATTCTTTCTAATGCTCTTGTGTTTATCTCCTGCAGATTGGTACGATTTGATCCCCTTGGGCATTATCTTCTTACTGCTATTGTAAACCCATCTAACCAGCAGGTAAGACCATAAATATAACTCGGATGTAAATGTAATCCTGCGGATTACCAAATATAAATGGGGAGGGTTGCTCCCTAGAAATATATTGGTACATTTACTGTGCAGAGCATTTGCAGCTTTTGGAACATATTGGTTGCAGCACTGATGAAAGATTTAGGAGTGCCGTGAAGTCATTAACACGGTTGAAATGACCCTTATACACAGATGAGCATACAGTACATTTATCTACTGTGTGGATTCATGCACAGCAAGGAGTGTAATTGTATGTAATAGAGCAGGACCTCGCATACTACTCCTTAGTTGTTCTGTGCAGTTGGTTAAAGTGGACCCAAGCTCAAAAGGGAAGTTTTGTCATGTAAAAGAGTAATTCCACTTTCCCAGGTGAATTTGTGAATATTGATTTACCCCCCTTTGCTATGCTCCGTCCCTCTTCCCCATGCGGTTGTACTATCTATAACCCGTACTGCTGTGTAACAGCCCTGCGCTGTGCATTTTGAATTTCACTTGCAAATAGCAAGTGCTGTCAGCACAGTCACCTGATCGCACTGACCAATGAGAAGCGCTTGTGGCTGTGCTGATCACTGAGAAGCGATTCTTGCTAAGAAGCGCTTCTCATTGGTAGGCGCAGTCAGGTGACCAGGCTGCTCAATGAGTGCTTGCCGCTTACGAGCAAAATTCAAAATCCAGAGTGCAGGGTTGCGCTGCACAGCAGTACGGGTTACAGATAGCACACCTCCACCAGCGGAGGGGAAGGAGCGCTGGCCCAAAGGTAAGCATAGAGGGGGGGGGTGTAATTTATTTTCCCAAATTCACCTGAGAAAGTGGAATTACACTTTAACATCTAGAATTAATAATTGTGCTGTGAACGGTACCCTGGAAAATGTACCTTGTGCGTGGAAATCCTGTAGCTTCCAGGATGTATAATCTGTAGTGTGAAATCGTCTAAGTCACTCTGACTGCTAGTCTATTTGGCGATGTCACTATTGTGCTGCTCACTGTTCTCCTTCCTGGAGAGAAAACAGTACCTTAAGACATGCAGCGCAAGGATCTCCCTAATCCAATGTCATTTATTTTCTGGATCTGTGCTTTTTCCACCTCTACTGCTCTTTCTTGATCATCCCCCTACAGTTGCCAAGGTGGCAGCTCTGACATGGGGTAGCAAAGTCTGCTCCTTTACCAAGATGGCTGCTTCCACACAGACAGTGCAGAAAGAGGTATGGTAAGTTGCTAATGGGGAAAAGATTAGCTGCAGGATGCCTGCAAGAAATACTGGTGGCTAGTCCCTTGCCTTTTAACTTGCTTACTTTTTTGGGGGAACTGCTTTTACAATACTTGGGCTCATGCAATAATTAGAATATGTAGTGGTGTTATTACCATGTTATTTAATTTTTCATACTGTAAGGCTGACTCCTCAGCTTGGCAGTCAGTGTCAGAGTTCACCTTTTAAATCTTCAAGTTGTTGCCCTGTCAGCCGCTTGTCCTTGTATATTGTTTCTCAGCTCCTGTATGTGTGTGGAGGCACTGGCTGGTTTTTAGGGCAGAGGCAACCAGTTGGTGTCTGCTTTACACACACCCTGCGGCTTTAAACAGGAAGTGGCCAAGAAAATTAGGGACAGCTTATAACCAGAGAGATGAACCAGTTTAGGTCATTATTTGAGCAGCTTTTATTGCTCTTTTTTTGTTATTATTGTAAGCAGCAAGTTGGTGAGTTGTAAACAGTTTGTCCCATTTATGTCCATTTGTGGGATTAGGATGACAAATTGAACAGAAATGTCGCCAGGATGCATCCGTGTTCTTGAGTAAATTTGATATGTGGTCATCCTTGTTGTCAAGAAAATAAAGCACTGTCCACAGGTCATCACATGCTGCACAAAAGCTGCTTCTTGTCTTGTCCCAGCTACATTAGCAGATTGCTTGTTGAACTCCACGCACCATTGTTAATCTTTGTTCTCTTGCAGAGTGATGAGGAGTCAGAGATTTCCCTGGACAGTGCGGAGATCCCCATCTACCGTCAGCGATCGTTGCTACCCACTCAGCCAGTACGACGTACTCCGTTGCTCCACAACTTCCTGCACATGCTGTCATCCCGCTCCTCCAGCACACAAGCTGGAGAGCAGCCTCCTGTACAAGACTCGGCCACACCGTCACCTCCTCCACCACCGCCTCCCCCTCCACCTACAACAGAGAGCAACCAAAGGCTCTTATATTCCCGTATGCGTGAGCGGGCCCCCGGTGTGACTGCTCCATGCTGCCAAGACCCCAATATGCTGTGCCTCTGCATCCGTTGCTCTAGTGCTCGGCTGTCTTCGCCTCTCTTCCCTCACCCTGAAGCGCCTGGTGCTCCCTCTACTTCTTCAGGGGTGACCTCTACTTCTTATTCGCCAGTACAGACGGACTCCCAGCATTCTCTGGAGCGCCAGCAGCACCAATCATCTGCCCAGCACGATCATGGACTTCTAAGCCGACCTTCTGCCTTTAGCAGTGTACACAGTAGTACAGCCGGTAATACACTGCGCAATCTGAGCCTGGGACCTACACGCCGCTCCCTTACAGGGCAGCTGTCCCGCTACCAGCAGCCTTCAACAGAGATTGCTGGTTCTGATTGGACTCGCACTGTATTGAACATGGGAACCAGGCCTGAAACGGAACCCATGCCTCCTCCCAGAACCAGTGCTGCATCTGTAGGTTTTTTGTCTGTCTTGCGCCAACAGGAAGGAGAGTCCTCTTCATCTGTATATACTTCAGCTACCGAAGGGAGAGGATTCCCAAGCACAGAGCAGGAGGGCCCAGGAGCTCCGCCACCTGTCCACCCCACCTCTGCCCGAACAGATTTGCAGTGTGACCTTAGGCGCTTTTTCCTGGAGTACGATAGGTTGCATGAGCTTGAACCTGGAGCACCAGGCACACAGCAGGGACAGGCGCATGAGATGCTCAATAATAACCTGGAGCCTGAGCAGCCGGGCACCTCCCACCAGCCGAATCAGGCACACAGTGGTGAGAGCAGCTCCAACCAGCCTAGAGGACACTTGAATCGCTGCCGTGCATGCCACAATCTGCTGACCTTCAACAACGACACTCTGCGCTGGGAAAGGACGCCACCAGCTTATCCCGAGGCAGCAGGCACATCATCCTGGCAATCTCCACCTGTCCCTTCACCTAGTACTTTCCAAGCTGGCCTGACAGCTGGCAGCACAGAGCAGCCTGGGACATCCGGGGTGGATAGAACAGATATAGGAAGTGTGCCAGGTGGCACTAGTTCCCGTTTGGAACCTGGGACATCACAGGAAGAGAGAACAGTGGGTGTAGTGTATAACCCTGAGACTGGACACTGGGAGCGGGTCTACAGTCAGCCTGCCACAGTCACCAGAGCGCCGAATGTATCCCAAGAAGCCTTACCGCAGGATCTGCCAGAGGAGAGTACAGAGGAGGATTCTTTGAGAAGGTAAGAAAAAGGGCAGATGCTAAAAAAAAAAAAGTTATTTTAATGTTAAGCAGCCACAGACAGAGCAAATCTTTTGTTGTTAATCATTTATTCATCACTCTGAAAGGCTGCAGATATTATGCCCTGTCAGTAATAGGAGCAGGTTTTAGATGGATAATGTTACTCACATAAACGGGTTGCAATTCTTTACAAACCAATGCATGATCATTCTTTTTTCAATATATTTAGTAAAGAATATCCTACAAGGGTACTCTCACTGTTCATAGTCAGTTAAAGGAGAACTATGAGGTGAGTTATTTTCACTCATCCTCATAGTTCGAGCCAACCTGTGACAATGAAACTGTCACACGTTGGCTCTATAGATCGAGAAGTGAGCAAACGCATAATGTGGCTCGCTCACTGTCCGATCATCTTCCTGCAGAGAGCCATGACTGTCGGTCACCGTTCCCCGCAGGGATTCCCTCCTCCCCTCTCCGATCCTCCATCGCTGACTGGAGGAACGGGCGGAGGGGGCGGGCACAGCTGGCTCTGCCTCTAGATAGGCAGAGCCTGCTGTCACTCACGCATCTGGTTGGATCTCGACAGTATTGTCGGGATCTCGGTATATAGTGAGCAATAGTCCTATAAGAGAACTATGGTATAAAAAGGTTACCCTATAGTTTTCTTTTAATTAAAAGTTTAACGCAGGCAAACGGAAAAATACATGGATTAACATATGGGAGTTGTTTTTACACTCCAAAACATTCATGTTTTTGTTCACAACCCCGTCATATAGCACGCCCATGTGGATGACACCACTTGTTGTTAAGAAATTGTGGTGTTCCCTACTTTACCGGAAGCTTTCTTACTGGACAGTAAAGGAGCAGCAGCAGACTGGTGAGGTGACACTTCTGCTCACCTTGCTCTTGTCTTCTGTGAAGTATGTTCCTTGTTAACACATTTGCATGTAGCTCACTTGAATGGCTTTTAGTCTGAGTGCTGCTGTATAGGGGATTGCACCCCTATAATCTACTTGAATAATAAAAACAAAGCACCTGAGATAGAGGGTGACTTCCCGGTGGCAACAAGGATTTAAAATCTCTTAAAAAGCACAATTCTTTCATGGGGGATCTGTCGATAGATGCAACTTTAAGTCCCACTAATAGTGCCAATCTTAACTTGCCTTTTCCATGAGCCAGTGTTGTCCTGACTATCTCCTTGGTCCAGTGCTGGCAATCCCCCTCAGATAAGAATGACACTCTTTCCATTTCCTGTGAGCCCAGCCTGTCATTTACACACTCCTCAGCGGGCATGTTATTGAGCAGGCTGCGCTCTGCGTACTCCAGAAATGAGTGACGCTCACACATCAGTCCATGAGTGCTGCTTAGTCCTTAAATTGTTGGGGATGAAGTCACTGGCATAAGACCTAAAGAAGAAGAAAAAAAAGTATGAATAAGGTTTTTAAAGAAAAATAAAAAGGGAGCTTTGGTTGAAGTGATGAGAGGGCAGGTAAATAGTCAAGTTCCAGAAAAAAAAAAAAAAGTCCTACGCTAACAAGTAAATAGTAGGAACATAAAGATACCACATGTTACTTTCTGCATTATGAGAATAGTCCTGACAGGGCTGCGCATAGATGCCCGCAGTGTTTTTTTTGCCCGCAAATGGCTGCGTATGGAGCCGTACTTTTGCACTGCGTAAAGATGCGCAAAAAGAAAAGGAACCGAGATGCGTTCTGGATCGGAATTTCTGCGTCTTTTACGCACGTGCGCACATGTACAGTACATTTAAGTTTCTATGAAGAATTATGCATTCTGGGATTGCATACAATTCACGCATATGTGCACATATACACATTTACAAATATGCATACAATTTTGCTCTTGCGTTGTGTGTGAATGAGGCCTAAGACGGAACCCTTTGGAAACAGGTCCACTTAACGCCCCCTCCACAGTAGCACATACTTAGCTTTCCAAAGCTTCCCTGCCGCTCTGTTCATCCGTAAGGAGCAAGAAAATTCCCATTGCTTCTGGGTCTGGAAGAACATGTTACTGTCGCCCCGACATCTTTTGGGACAGCCTTGTTGATGGGGCTAATACTGTTTCTTGGTCATAGTGAGACAGACCTCAGCCCTGTGTAAGCTCAGACTAGAGCTACTTACAGAGCGCGTACAGAGGGTTTTCTTTCCTCGCCGCCAGCAGCTGAATGGAGCAAAAGACAAGTAAGTGCTGCTTGGGGGGGTATTAGGTCTCGTTCCCACCTAGGCGTATTGCATATGAGCGTCTGTCGCGCGTTTCCGAAGGCTACTTGGCTGTAGCCCAATGGAAACGCGCAACAAAACGGCCCAAAGTAGTACCTGTACCTTTTCAGGCGTGGGCCGCTTTGTAGCGCGTTAGGGACGGTGGGAAATACGCCAAGGTGGGAACGAGACCATTGAATACAATGGGATTTATATTTTTGAGCGTTTTGTAGAGCGTTCGTCGAGCGTAGAACGCGCTACAAACCGTTCAGGTGTGAACGAGGGCTTAAAGTGTTTTGTCCTGAAAGCACAGGCTCAGTTTAGGCACACATTCTCCATGTTAGGCCTGGCAATAAGGCACTCTTGCACCAGAATCTGTGCTTTGTGGAGAGCTGACAGACCCCCCCCCCTAATGACAGAGGTGAAAATGGAAGGTAGTTATCATTCTTTCCATCTTCCAGTAAATGTAAAACTATATTCAGTTATTCTATGTTCAGTACATGTTTAGTTTAAATATAAAAATCACTTCTATTCCTTTTAGTTGTTTATTCTTCCACTTGGTGGTGCTGGTGGACTGTAATGTAATATTATAGGAGCCTGTAGGAGCCCTGAGCCAGTCTTGGCAGTTTATGAACAGACACTGAATGGCTCAATGATGCTCACAGGTAAAGCAGCCATCTTGTAGCGTCAGTCTGCACGCCTCGGTGACTTTCCAAGTTTTCTGGAGAGCCTAAATAGTGTCAACTTTCAGCACTGAGCACAAATGACTAAATCTTGGCAAATGATGTTTCGTATGGCAGACCTGTGCATGAGTGATTCCCCCGTCTATTATAAGCATCTCACGGCCTTTGCGGAATCGGAATACTGACCTGTAACTTCAGAGACTGTACGTTCTAGATAAACCTGACCAAGACGCTTACAGATCATTCTCGAAAAGCTTCTCCTGCTTCTTTTTCTTTTTTTTAATTGTGATTTATTAGAGATGCATTTACGGAAACCAGGTCCAAAAAATAAATAAAATATATATATATATATAGCTAGTGCTGAATAGGAAACGCCTCTGCCAACAGGTCAGCCAGAAGATACCTGCTTCTTCTAGGTATGCGTTGGTCTCCTTAATTCCCACAATGAAGCATTGGGCTCCAGAATGGACCGTTGCCAGACTCAACAGCTGTTGTTTTTGAGGTCAGGTTAGCAGCATCTGGAATTTTTTGAATACAGTGGATTCAGACGTTCCATATTGTTCTGGCTGCATTCTCGTTCCAGGATGAGAACTGCACTTTCTAAAACAAGCGGGCAATTGCAGCTCACATGTTTGTTGTTGGAGATGAAAGTGACAGTAAACTCATTCAAATGCATTCAAGTAACTTCGCTATGAACAAAAATGTATCTTATTTGTGTATCACTCAACTGTAGATCCTCAAATCATCTCTGAATTGGTGCCGACACTGTCCTTCCTTCTGGAGAGTGGCTACTTTTGTTCCCCATGGTCCCTGTGTGTGTTGTAAAGTAGTCACCGCTCCGAGCTCGCTCTTGTGATGGACTACAATCTCACGTTTGTTCATTTATATTGGGATTGTAGTCTATCACGTGAGCTGACCAAACACCAGACTGAAAATTCCTGCAAGACCAATATTGCACAGACTCTGCTCCAGAAGGACCTTACAGTCTAATTTTCCTGCCCCACTGCATATATGCACATATAGGACTGATCTGCTTAAAGGAGAACTATGGGGTAAGTGTTTTTCCCCATAGTTCTCCTAAGGGTCACGGGAGGACACACTAGCATCCTCCCGTGACACAAAGCTCCGTGTACTGAGACGCCGCAGCCGGGACTGATCCCGACGTTACTGTGGAGATCCACCCAGCTGCGTGATTGACAGCCGGCTCTAGAGGCAGAGCCAGCTGTACCCGCCCCCTCCCCTGTCCATTCCGCCAGTCAGTGCTGGAGGATGGGAGAGGGGGCGGGATCCCTGCAGGGAGCCGTGAGTGACAGTTACAGCTCTCTACAGGGAGATGATTAAGAAGTGAGCGAGTGACGATGTGTGTTCACTTCCCGATCTATTGAGCCGACGTGTGACAGCTTCATTGTCACACATCGGCTCGAACTATGAGGCTGAGTGATTTTCACTCACCTCATAGTTCTCCTTTAATGAACAGAAAACCACAAATGCATGCCAATAGTGTGCTTGGTGGAAGTTAAAGCTAGGACCCCAATGCTGAAAAGCGCCAACCACTTCATAACCATGTACGCAGGCAAGTCTGTTGTAGCTCTAACTTCTCTCTCCTGAATTGGATAAAATGGCATCATCTTTACACATATAGCTAGATCTACTGTATGCTGTAAGTAGCTCAGCCCTTATCTTGGTGCTGCTGGTAGATATAATGTATGTAGCCTAGCTTCACGTATATATATCCCACTCTCCTTCCAGCTGTGGATGTAAATATTGCCAGCTGGGTATAGAGAATTCTTTTTCCCATGATGAGTCTTTCCGAACTGACATATAAAAAGCCGTAGGGTGTGATTTGCCGCAGGCATTCATTTGGATATAACAATTAGAGGCATAAGTTATATGTTCAGCGTTGACACAAAAACTGTTCTTAATAACACATTGCAAAAGTCAGGACCTCACAGTGAGCAGAGCTTATAGAGGAGATGAGACCTGTTCCCTGACAGAGATGGAAAATGAGAGGTTTCACACACCACAGATTGGAGGTGCTAGGTTAATTATCTCTGTTCTGGTTAATGACTCTATTGCATGCTTAATGAGCAAAGGATGGTTGACTGATATTGTTGGTGGTGCATCATATGATGCGGGCATACAGGTGGAGGGAAGGCTGTTTGGTGGCATTCATTTGTTCATTTGAATGTATTGTAAAGACAGTAGAAGCAGTTTTGGTAGCGTGACCATGTTTGTGATATATTATCCATGGATCAGTATGTAGCAACACTGCGGGGTGGACAGACATTATATGAATGTACCAGTGGCAGGCGGTATTCCAAGTAGGGCTGCAACTAATTTATTATTTTCATAATCGATTAGTTGGCCGATTTTTTTTTTTTTTTTTTTTGATCGGATTAAAAAAAAATTAAATACCGTCCTTAATTTAAAATAAAATACACAAATGAAGTTTTACAAACATAAAGTTTACTGCCGAATGAAACTGCATGCTCAATTTTTTGCAGTCACACTGCACTGGAATGCATAGCATTGCAGTACCGTGCATTCCAGTGTGGGCGATCACACTGTGGGTGGAAGGCACGTTTGGGGTGCCATTGAAATGAATGGAACGGTAGTGCACCTCCCGCAGCACAATTCCGTCAGGCCGAAATGAAATTACTTTTTTTCCCACCTTTTTTTATAATTTGTTTTTTAAAAATAAATAATTGTATTGCTTGAATAGCTTCAGCCCAGGAATGACAGCTGCCAGTGGCAAGATTCCGCAGGCAACAGCTGCATTTAAATACAGCAGGTAGTGGGCAGATGCAATAGCCAGCCTGCTATTGGTCATTTCAAATTGCAATAGCCAATAGCAGGCTGGCTATTGCACATGCCCACTACTTGCTGTGCCCTCCTGCCAGCGTGGAGGAGAGAGCTAGGGGATCCAACCAACTAATCAATAATGAGAATAGTTGACAACTATTCTTACTATCGATTAGTTGGTTGCAGCCCTAAATCCAAAGAGTTGGTAAGATGGGAAATAGGGCTAGTGCCTTTGTTATGCTAGGCAGCTATTGTATTTTTGCTGTCGGGTACATCAATTATTCAATTTTTTGAAGCCTTTTAATAGTTTTTTTTTTTTTTTTTTAAATATCCATTGTAAAGTTTCATCTGATTTTACATTTCGCCTTCCCTCGCTTCATTAACATGCTAATTATATATTTTAAATCCATTTGATTTTAATTGCATACCTTATTTTTAGCCACGTGACATCAACATTGGGTCTGCGTGCTTCCCTATGCAATGCAGGCATATCATAGCTGGTGGGAAGGGCCGGCAGGGTGCTTGCCGTGCCTCGCCTCCATTATTCCTCTCAAGATCAATCAGCTCTGACGTAAGCAGTGGCCTAGCTCATAGGAGTAGTGCAAATATCAAAGCACCTACATGGGCGGATAGCAGTCTGGAGGAGCAGGTGCTTTCGTAGACAGACCGCATTAGCTAACCACCCTAAGTAACACCCATATGTGATGCTGAGCCTCAATGATTGAAAGGAGCAGGCCAGGGATGGTAAGGTTTGGAAGGAAAGAGTTAGTTAGATGCCGAGAAGCCAAGGAAAATGGTGGATTTCATCTGATGGCAGCTTTTAATGCACGTTATGACAAGTGAAATCACAGTGTGTAGTGAAATAAAGTGAGCAATTTCAGTCCAGGAGATGAGCCGGTACAACTGCAAGACTGAAGGGAAGGCCGGAGTACAGCTTTAATGAAGCATTTGTTTCTTGACTTGACTAGTCATGTCTAACCTCTGCTGGGCTGTTGCTGGAATTCATAGTGCCATCTGCATTTTTTGTCTCCCGGGCTCATGGGATCAGCTTCTATTACAGAAAACTGTTCCGGCGTTGTGCCCCCTCCCTCTCCATCTTCTTAGCCATTCTCAAAGCAAACCCGCAACGTCATCACAAGGCCATGCTTTGTGAATGGCTAAGGAGATGGATGGGGTAGGGGCACAACACCGGTACAGTTTTCTGGCTTTGAATATGTAATAGTCAATGTGCTTGGAGTTGGGCTTTAAATGCCAGCTTCACTTGGAATAAATATAATCGATTTGGGTGAACACTAGGGATGCACCGATACTGGTTTTTCTGTATTGAGTATGGGTACGGATATTTATCTTTCAATACTCGCTGATGCCGCATACCGATACTGGTACTTCCGTTAGCATGGAGCCGGTTTCCCACCCAATCGGGAAGCCGGGCAGCGTGTCATTACCTGCCGCCCGGCTTCTTAATTGCCCAGGAAGCCGACTCCATACTGTTTGGCCAGCTCGATGCTGATTGGCTGGGGAGTCGGCTTCCCAGCCACTCAACATCGAGCCAGCTTCCTGGCTAATCGGGAGGCCAGGCGGCGAGTCATTTCCCGCTGCCCGGCTTCCTCATTGGCCAGGAAGCCAACTCCATGTTCCCTCGTGGCACTGCCGGTCAGAGGAAATCTCCCTCTGACCTGAAATTCCAGTACCGGAGGTATGTATCGGAGCATTTGGCTAAATACTTGTTATCCGCACCGATACTAGTATCGGTGCATCCCTAGTGAGCAGTAATGGGGTCAATGAGAGATGTAAGAATTACTGGAAATCAACCCGCTGGCAACTAAAATGCAAAATATAAATATACTGTATGGTTTGGATCCACCTGCTTTAAAAGTAAACCTGAAATGGGAGGAAAACATCCTTTAGGGTCTGTGTCGGTGGGCTGTGGGCTTGTACCAATGGCATCAGGGCCTCTTGTAGTCTCCATCATGGCTGCAGGTGACAACACAGTAGTGCAGTTGGAAGATAGTTGTCACTTCACATGATGACTTTCCTGAGGAAAAGCATTGGTGGAAGCGTCACCAAATACTATTCCAATAAAAGTTGCAGATTGGAACAGATTGATAACAATTTTTAAAATCCCAGTATGTTGGCTTATATGATATTTTAGTAATTGGGTTTAGATTTACTATAACTGGCAAATTTAGATTTAGAACTTGGCAGAGTTCTTCTTCAAGGTATGATTCCTCTCTGGAGATATTCTGTATCATACATTGTAATGCTCTGTTGCTTCTGTTTCCATTTGCTATCGTATGCTTAAGGCCTTGTGATCATAGGGCTTGCAGAATTGTTTTGGTTGGAGATGTGAATGGACACACATGGGCACCGTAAAGATCAATGATTCGTTTTGGCAGCATCACACTGAGATTGCCCCTGGCAACATGACCTTGAACACTTGCAGGCAATCGCTAAAGACTGACTCTCATAGCGGGAAAGCTCAGGGGAAATGTGACTTGATTGATTCCTCTCATCTCATATTATTCAATTTTAAGTGATTTGTAGATATTGTCAAATAAAATCAAGCACTGGCTCCTGAGTCGGCCATTACTGGAAGCACAGCTGATAGAACATTTTGGAATGACACTAAAGGTGGCCATAAGCTCCTTGTAAGAAACCAATAACAGAGGACTCGTTTTCTATGTCGATAGGCTGAGGTTTTGTGTGGGGTAACCCAGGGCTGGACAACTTGTACTCGCGGTATCGCTGTGCATTAAAGTGCATGGAAACTAGAGCTGCAGCTAACGATTATTTTCAAAATCGATTAGTTAGCCGATTATTACGTTCGATTAATCGGATAAAAAATAAAATACATTTTAAAAAATGGCTCCAGTGATGGACTACTAGTTTGTATTGAGATTGCACTCCATCACAGGTGCAAGCTTGGAGCGGTGGAAGTAAAAAAAATTAAAAAAATAGTGTGGTGTGCAATATAGTGAAAAGGAAAGTGTAAAATTATACAGCAATGAATGCAGAATGCACCGACTATAGAGGAATACAAATCCCAGCAATACATTATAGAGCACCATGTGTGGGAAAGTGCAGGCTTACCTGAGCAGTCTTCCAGCAATTTGCTTCTGAGATCGGACCTGTCTATCGGCGGCTGTCATCCCCCACACCTGCTCCTCCTTACTCCATCTCCCCGTGTCCCTGTGCCGATCGTGGATGTGGGCGGGCGGTGAATGTGAGGCGGGGAGGAGGTGCGGCGTAAAGAGCGTGGATGCGGGCGGGTCTGGCAGCGGCGAGCGTGAGGTGGGGAGGAGGTGCGCCGCGCAGCGTGTGTGGAGCTGTGAACAGGGCCAACTGATCGGAAGCCGATTAATCGATTATTGAAAAAGTTGACAACTTTTTCAATAATCGATTATAATCGATTATGTCGATTTAGTTGTTGCAGCCCTAATGGAAACCCAATCCATAAACATCTGATTTACTCCCTTTTGGTCTGGTAAATATACTATTTAAAGTGCTGTGTTGTAGTGGTTTGATTAAATGCAAGAAAAAAAAAAAAGCCAGTTGATCCTGCCAGAAACCTAGTGAGCTGATAATTTCTGTCCTCTTTGCAACTGTTGAATGTTACACGTTCATAGTGTTCCCAGTGCTCTCTTTGGACTAGAAAGCACCCCCATATCATAGAAATGAGGACGGGTTGGCCAAAATCTTAAATGTTTTCTTTACATAATCTCAAACGTGTACCTTTTTTTTTTTTTTAAGAATAATTTTTCAAGTCATGTGACCTGTGTTCTTTCCTCCCTTCATCAAGATGGGCAGGTGGAAGGAGATTATTGGTGCTCCTAGGTGACAGTGATGTGCTGCCACCTCTAGGACCTCTGAGTGTGCGAAGGGCAGAGCTAAAAAGCATTGTCAGGGTAGTTTCCAATTGGCAGCTCTGACTTCATGTGTACATAGTCATTGCCCTGGGGGGCTTGTCCATGACCGCCTGGACTATGCGGGACAGCATGGAACCCAGAAGAACAGCTGTTGCATGGAAATGGGCTCCATTAGTAATGCCTAAGGGCAGGTTCACACCTTTTTCTGGATTTTTGGGGGACCGCTGCAAGACCTACAGATAGCCAGGAAAAGAGCAGCACAATGCTTGCACCTAACAGACATAAACTTACCATAGTTGTTCTTTTCAGAGCTGCTCAAATGATCATAACCAGGGACAACCTGGGCAGCAATGCCTCTCCACTTGTCCATCTTCCTATTATTGTTCTTATATTGCCCATGCCTCGTATCATACAGCTCTGGGCAGGCTTCCACAAGTTCTGCAAAGACTTCGGTGTCCACTTCAGCCATCATGATTCCTATCTTCGCAAATCTCTCTCCCCACAGAAACTGGAAGTCCGTGGGTGATGAGATCATCCAAACCCGCCAAAAAAAGTGTTTTTCCCCCTGCTGCGTTCTGGTTGCGTTTTTGACGCGTTTGTGCGCGTTCCAGACCAAACAAAATGGGACAGGCAGTATTTGTCTGGTCTGGAACTGACTGCTATGCTGTGAACTGAGGCCAAGAAGAACATAGGGAAACATTGGGATGCATTTTAGGTCCAGAAACAATCTGGTCTGGAGGTGGTGTGAATGGGCCCTAAAGCTGCAAAAAGAGAGATTAAAGAAGATTTTAGACACCACTTCACAATGTAAGTGATTTAAATGAGAACTATGGGGCCAGGGCTTTTCCCCATAGTTCTCCTAAGGGTCACGGGAGGACACAAACTAGCGTCCTCCCGTTACCCAAAGCTCAGTATACCGCGAGCTGTATACTGAAACGCCGCAGCCGGGACAGATCCCGACATTACTGTCTGGATCCACCCAGCTGCGTGAGTGACAGCTGGCTCAGCCTATCTAGAGGCAGAGCCAGCTGTATCCGCCCCTTCCCCCGTTCGTTCCGCCAGTCGGCGCTGGAGGATCAGAGCGGGGAGGGGGAAAAATCCCTGCAGGGAGCTTGGAGTGACGATCACTGCTCTCTTCAGGGACAGGATCGAGAAGTGAGCGAGCGCCGGTATGTGTTCGCTCACTTCCCGATCTACTGAGCCGACCTGTGACAGTCTCATTGTCACAGGTCGGCTCGAACTATGAGGATGAGTAATTTTCACTCGCCTCATAGTTCTCCTTTAACTAAAAACTGTAAGGCAGGAGTTGGGCTTTATGGTCATAGGGAGTAATTGTAAGACATATCGTGTCTGTACCCTCTCCCAGCATTGACATACTAAGGCCCCGTTCACATATAGCGACTTGTCGCGATATTGCGCTATCCCGGCCGCTGCAAAGGTATGTCGCTACCTGTGAACGGGGTCTTAGGAGCGTCCAAATGACACCAGGATGCTACCAAGGGCTGTGATGTTTTGAGGCCTTCTGCATTTTGAGAAAATGAAAGTCCTAGTTTGTCCTTTCATCAACATCTAGCAAGGTATGCTGGAACTTGTAGTTTTTTTGTACCATCTGAAAGGTTACAGAGCACTCAAACCTTTTTATGAGCTCTCCAGGAAATGAAAGTTCATCAGACCGGGGTCAGTCGGGCTTTCCTGGCAGCATCCAGATGTAACCGTTCTTGTCAGTGAGCATCCACCGAGCAGGCAGGTGCTGCCCTCATTCTCTGGAATCTCTGCAAGGGGGTCGAGTTATATATAGAAGCTGGTGGTTAAATCTTTAAGCTGGCCGTAAACTGCTGGATTTCTTCGTTTCCAGACATGCAGGAGATCCCCAGTTCCCCCTTATGCACTTCCACCATTAATAATCTGCCGGGTGACCCCCCCTCCCATAGGAAGTGTAAAAGAATGAGGGTTTATCATTCTGAGTCTATCGGAGAATAATCCAGCTTCTTCATACGGTGTCTGTAGCCGCTGGCGCTCACAATGCAATATCTTTTGCCCCGTAAATGGCCGAGTCGTTGAACATCTTGTCTGATGTATGGCCGCTTTAGGTTGCCTTGGGCTCTTGGCTTCCTATCTCTGATGTCTAATTATCAGCCTCAGTCAATATCTCTCTATATACTTTTATAACAAATTCCAGGTTTGCTACTTGTAGGCTGCCAGGCGAATCTAGAAAGGGCCCCATACTTCACATCTATCGTCCTTCATATGAAGAAATAACGATTCATTTCAGCTAGTATAATGACTTGAAATATGTTTCCATGTGTAGCCGCCATGCTTCGGCTGAAGGCTGCAATTAGGTTCATGTCTGCTCTTTTTAAAATGATAAGCGTACTTTTAATAGAATTGCCACTTCAGAAATATTTACAGCAGATGGCTACATGTAATAGTGAACTTTTTCCTGTGGAAGCCAGTTTAGAAGCATTTGGTCTGTGCATGCCCCACTGCTCATGTTTGTTGCGGAGTTATGGAACCTGCGTAAAAGGGGGGCATGATCTTGCCCAAACCAGCCCATCACTGACCCAGCCAGATGACGTCGGAGATTAGTAGGAAAAGTTTTTCCAATATTGCCCAGACATGCTTAATACAGTAAAACAGAGGAGTGTGAAGGAGCCTTTGCAGGGTGATGGGCGCTCAGGTTGGGTGTCCCCAGTAGTTTGATGGTCACTATTAGGTTACATTGGGGCAGAGTCTGAAACACTGCTTGCAGGGAGCATGCCTTGCACCTATTTGATGCATTGTTTACATAGTTTGGCTGTTAAAACAGATATTTGATTTTGTCTTCCCTTGTCTTAGCAGCATACATTGATTAAAAAAAAAAATGAGCAGCTGTGCCGTATGCGCACTCCACAGCGCTAGAGGGCCACATTTTGGCTCCCATTGGTTCTCCTAACTTCAAACCTTACAGCTGTTGGGATGACAAGTCTTCTGACCCTGATTGTTGTGTGGCGGGGCACAGCCGCCTGCCTCATAGGAAAGGAAACTCATCTGAGAAGCGCTCGCTGTACTTAAACGGCTCCCTCTGGGGGCAGAGATGGCAGATAGTTGGCAGAACCTCGTCTCTGGGGGCACAGAAGCAGGAGGATAAACCTTGCATTGGGACATCAGTGTGTCCTGAAACTGCACAGTACTCATGTTTCATTTTTTGTTAGGGCAGACAACAAGGCTTATAGCCGTACACAAGGCCACATAAAATTAAATTCTGAATCATGTTGAGTGGGAGGTTTTAATAATAATTGCAGAAGTTATTTAAAGAGCAACTCCAGGTTAATACTGTCCTGGAAACACTGAAACTGAGTCATCTTGATCATGTTTAACAGGACTTTAATAATCTTTGCCTGGCTTCGGATAGGCCTGGCTTCGGATAGGACTGCAGACTCTTGCCAGTCGTTCTGTACTGTTCAACTTCAAACCTAGAGAATCTCATTCCTCTGCATGTAATGCTGCTTGTGAATGAAGGGGAGAAAGTAAAGTGTATATATGGGAAAATGACATACTCAGTACTCTGTAATACATGCACATTTGACCACGTTTTGACTCTTGAAAAACACTGCAAATACAGACAACACTTATGCGTTTACATCCAGAGCCAAACTCCTCTCACTGCTGGCCATGCCTGTGTAGTAGAGCCCCATAGAAATCTGGGGGCCATTCTTCCTGCATATCCCAGCCGGGAGATGGGGGGTAGATGAGCCCCATAGAAGTTTACAGGGCTGTACTGCGCAGGCACGGCCAGCTTTGAGAGTAGTTTGGCGCAGGATGTAAACCAACACGGGAGGTCCCGGGCACCAGATTTCACTAAGCATGCATCTGCGTTCTATTCTCATAGTTGGACCTTCTACCTTTTGGTACTTCATGGCCTCTATTGTGTTCAGAGGTGTGTATGTTGGATGCTTTTTCCCCTTGCCTTTCTCCATTCACACCAGATGCGTTTTTCCTCGCATTCTCAACACAGAAAAAAAAATGCATGAGAATCAATGATGGACGTTCGCATTGCATTGGCTAATCCGCACTGAAAAAAGTAGAGCATGGTCTAATTTTTTAAGTGAAACAATGCGGACAAATGCAATGCACAAAAAATTAAAAGGTTGATATAGAAAAACAAAAGCTAGAAATAGGGAAAAAAAGCATTGCAGCATGGCGCGACACGGCTCCACATGCATAAAAACACACACACCAGCACATGGGGCGAATGTAGCACATCCTAATGCTCCGCACTGTGTAATTGCATGCACTATGGTTGGCCGCGGGAGTGGTGGATTGGGCTTTGCTGCTTCGATTTTGTATTCTGTTTTTGTTCTTTAAACAAGATCAATAAAATGATTAAAAAGAAAAAGCATGCATGTGTTCAGTGGTTGGGTGGGCTTTGTAATGTCAGCAGAGGGGAGCAGAAAGATTAGGTGCACTTTTTCTTTAACATACCTGTTGATCCTGCTAGCGTCTTCTGCTTCCTGGGGTTGACACAGCTAGCCACAGAGGTTGCTTGAAGTGTTAGCATTGTCAGCCCACCCTTTGTGCTTTTGCATTTATACTACAACGCCCATCAATGTAGTTGGCCTGCACCTTCATTGGCAACCATGCCTCCTGGCCCACCCAAAGTGTTTGAGCAATAGAGGCTTCTCTAGAGATGACAACTTTCTACGGTACATCGGGATGGACGTTGGTGAAAAAAGACAAGTGCCAACACTAGTCTCTGCCCAGAGCCCTTGGAGCTAGGATCCCAGGAGACAAGATAGTGGTCACATAAAAAGATATTTTACAAGTTCTTTGTTTTTTAATTAATGAGGGAACTTCATGACATTGTTAAACATGTGATTTTTTTTTTTTTAAGAAGCCTCAAAAAAAAGGATGAAACAGTTTTAAAGCTTCAGGGCCCATTCACACCACATGCGTTGGACTGCGTTGCTCAACACAGGCCCAACGCAAAGGCAACCGATATTTCCAATAGGCACAGTTCACACTAACTGGACGATGATGTGCACTTGGTGAAAATGAAACATGCTGCTTTTAAACGTGGCACAACATAGTGCAATGCATGACAAGGTGTCACGGCACTCTGTAGCACGTTAAACACAAAGAGGGGAACTGGAGCGCCTGGGCATGGCAACCAATCAGCTTCTCTTTTTCATTTTCAAATCTTCACTGAACAAACTGAAGAGAGAAGCTGATTGGTTGCCATGCACAACTGCTCCAATTTTTGTCAGATTTGATAAATCCCCCCAAAGTATTTTGGCTTCGGCTATTGGGGGAAAAAAAGCTCATCCTTGCAACCCATTAGGATCGCATGTCAACTCAAGTGCGTTTAATGGGTGCTACTTGCAGTTTACATGGTATGAATCCAGCCTTAGTCCCTGTTCACGCCTATGGTTGTGTTTTTAGCCTGTGTGCTTTTTCAAGCTTTGATGCATCTGTTATATGTGGTTTCTGTGTTTTGCAGGGGGGAGGCTTGTCACCATATGATGGAAAAACATAAAAGAAGCATGAACCCCATGTTTTTTATGTACTTCTTTAGATTCCATCAGGCCCCCCCAACAATAATGTGCATAAACTCTGCGTTTCATTGCTGCCAAAATGGAACCACTGGAAAATATCCCCAACAGGGACCCAAGTAGCTATAAATTCCTGACTGATGTTCGTTTGATAAAGAATGTGATTATAAAGGCCTATTGAGACCCCATTAATGAAGGGATTACTTTACTTTGCTCTGTCAGAAATTTTTAGGGATGTAGCTGTATCATACACTTGTCAATAGACTTCCCTTGTTCCCACTGGAGGATAATCCATAAATTTGTTGGCAGTCCATTTTTCTAGCTGATTTTTTTTTTTTTTTTTTTTACTCTTTTAGTAGCTAAATATATTGCTGATGCAGAAAATAGCTGTAATAACAGTCCTAAGACTGCAGCCTGTTAATTTGCTGGGAATTGATGTCGCTGAGACTCAATAGCTAAGGCTGTAGTCCCAGGAATACATTTTATCGGCTTGCTAAGGTACA
>NW_017307528.1:456807-479088 GCF_000935625.1 Nanorana parkeri | reverse complement strand
TAGAACACCATGGGTTATCTCTGGGGGAAAGGACAGAGAGAAATGGGTATTGTATGACAGCTCCAGTTACCTCTGTGCTGTCCTTTCCCAGATACAGCTCTTCTAAAACTGGGTTCCCCAAACAGGGACCACTGTTAGTCGCAACCCAAATCCACCGCTGATCCCAGATGTGATGGGATACTCCAGAGCTTGCCCATGCTTTCCAATCACATCAAAGTCCTGAAAAATTAAGCCTTATCCAGTTTTTTTTTTTTAAAAGCATCTCGAGTAAAACGTTTTGAAACAAACCATGCGCCCCACCAAGGTTTATCATCTAAAAGATTTTCCCCACCCATGGGCATTAATTTGAGATCTTTTTTTGATTGACTTTTTTTGAGCTTATTGACTGTGTGAAATGCATCAAACGATGAGGATTTTGTGGTGGTCCATTGTTTGTCTGTTGCTGGAGAACCCAGTTTGCAGCTTCCATCTTTTGCTCTCCTGAAACTGGACCTCAACCCTGTGTGCCGCCGGTTCTTGTGCCTTCCGTTTCCCATCCCTTCTATTTTCTGAATGGAATCAGTGACCGCAATAAAACTCAGTTTTGGGAGTGATGTATCTGGGGAAGGTGTTTTTATCTCCTGCTTCATACAGATATTTCATTGAGTTTTACTTTAAGGCCAGCTCTGCTTAAAACGGGTATTTCCGCACTGAGTGGTTGCTGGCAGGTCAAATCAGAGGCAGACCTTTTACCTCCGGACATTGGTAATGAAATATCCCTACCAGAAATTCCAGGTTCATCCAGCCACCATAGCCCTATGAGTCGATCTGATGCCCTTTCAATAGGTTCTACATACTTTATATATATATATCTTTTTTAAAGTCAGCACCCTTCCCTTTTTTGGAGGAGCGAGTTAAAAACTAGTAGGGCTGCAGCTAACGATTATTTTCACAATCGATTAGTTGCTCGATTTATTTTTTCAACTAATCGATTGGTTGCATTAAAAAAATGTTGCTCGGTTAGTTGGTTGGGGGTCGCCCCGCCCCCCAACCAACTAACCGATCATGATTATTATCGATTTTAATCTACCAACACGAAACTCAGGAGTTGAACCTTAAAAATACATCTAAAGTGACACTAAGCTCAGGAGTTAATTTTAAAAATGGATTCAGGTACCTTAACTATTAACAGAAATTTATCTTATTTGTGTATCACTCGGCTGTAGATCCTCAAACCGTCTCTGAATTGGTGCTGACACTGTCCTTCCTTCTGGAAGGTGGCTACTTTTGTTCCTCATGGTCCCTGTGTGTGTCTGTAATGTTGTCACCGCTTCAAGCTCGCTCCCATGGTGGACTACAATCTCAATACAAATTTGTAAAACACGGGATTGTAATCCATCACAGGAGTGAGCTTGGAGCGGTGACTACTTTACAACACACACAGGAAACATGGGGAAGAAAAGTAGAGCCCCCTCCAGAAGGAAGGACAGTGTCAGCACCAGTTCAGAGATGATTGGCGTATCTACAGCCGAGTGATACACAAATAAGATACATTTCTGTTAATATTTAGGGTACTTTGAACCCATTTTTAAGATTAACTCCGGAGCTTAGTGTCACTTTAGCCGTATGTGGTGTCCACCAAAAAAAATAAATTTTAGTTTTGACTGGCCCAGGCTTTGTAAAATTACTAATTCGACCATTTGCACCTTTTCCACATTGAGCAACTTTTGGTTTTGAATGGCTGTTTCTGGTTGTCACTCAGAAGCGGTAATAGCATCTCTCTGGGTAGAGTTGGGCAGCATGGCGTCCTTCTGCGATTATATTGACACTATTCCATCACCTGGGTGGAGGGCTAACTCTTTGCTTGCCCTAGAACATGGCATCTTTATTAGCCCCCTGGTCACCCTAGCGTCACTGGTGCTTGTTACATGGCAAACGATGTGTGACTTGGCATCACTGCCAGCCTGGTTCTGCTAATATGTTGGCGTGTTTTCCGGCTTTGATTGCCATCGAGAGCCCTGCTTTGTCTATATCCAATCCTGCCTGGCAGCGCTTTGATCGAAGCATTAAATGGCCGGAACGTATATAAGGTGATTGTCATTTATACGCTGCACTTTCCTCACCCTGCTGTATGAACTCGGAGCGGATGATTAATGGTATATTTCCATTTTAATATTTTGTCCAGCGGTAACGGCTCACAGCTGTAGCCTTCAACTTGAGCAAAGTAATCGACATGACAAATTTCTTGGCATTTCTGAATACAGATAGGAAGAAGAATTAATTCTCCGTGTTAAAATGGCGATATCGCATTACATTTATTCACATGGAATACAGGAACTTTAATCTCTACCTATCCCTGGTGTTATTTTCCTTGTCACAGTCTTATTATCTGTGTCCTTCCTGCATGACCTTTGCCCCGTGTTTTGTGGTCCTCTTCCATTTTTCTCTTGTCCTGTTTTCGTGTATTTTGTGTCTCCTTTTATTCCTTTCTGTCGCTGCCTGTCTCTGAGTTGTATGCATTCCTGTATCCTCTCCTCTCCTTCTTCTTCTTTTTTTTTTTTTCACGCCTTATCTGGCTTTGCTCTCTCTCGTTCCCTCTTTCTTTATCTGTCCGCTCTCAAAAGAAGCTTAGCTCCAGGCTCCATGCGGTCGAGGCAAGTTGGCGTTTTCCTGCAGCGCTGTTTTAAACCTGCTGTCACAGATAAGTTTTTCTGAGTAACGTTAAACACAATTCAGCATTTTTCTTTGCCCTCAATTCCATTCTTCCACCCTGGAGAATGGTAGCCTGCATCGCTCCGTCCTTTCCAGAGATGGGGAGGTGGGGGGAAGAGAGGGAGAAGGAGCGCAGCCCCCGAACACAGACAAGGCTTGCCAGCTCCGCGACTTCCACTCCTTTGTTCGTCCTAATAGGATATGTAAATTCCAATCTGGGGAAAAAATGAAACATTTTTAATGAAATGACAAGTACAAAAGCATTCCAAATCAAAAGGAAAATCCCTACGCATGTGAATCGCGCACTTGGTTTTTTTTCGTTGGGTTGGTGAATGGCCTGTGTGGCTTCACTTTGTATTTTTCTTCTTAATTCCTGCAGCCGGTGAGGTGTGAATAGCAGGCAGGTTTGCTCTGTACAGACTCCGGTTCTCTACATGCATCCTCAGCACACCTGCTGACGGACACGCATCATATGGCACCGTACGCTGCAGGGCATCTTTAAACCCATGGCTTTCATCAACCACTCCAATGAAGTTCTGCTTCCTATTATCTGTACATAATGCTCTTTCACACAGTCTTTCCCTATTACAGTTTACCTCTGTCACCTGTCAACCTGTTGACAAGCTGATTAGAAGGTTTTTCTCCTTTTTTTTCCAATTTCTTTTTAAGTGACACTAAATTCAGGAGTTAAACCTTAAAAATTAATTCAAGTACCTTAACTATTAATAATGTACCTTACATGTGTATCACTTGGCTGTAGATCCTCAAAACATCTCTGAATTGGTGCTGAGACTGTCCTTCCTTCTGGAGGGGGGCTACTTTTGTTCCCCATGGTCCCTGTGTGTGTTGTAAAGTAGTGACCGCTCCAAGATCACTCCCGGGATGGACTACAATCTCATGTTTAGTTTAATAATTTGTACTGAGATTGTAGTCCATCACAGGAGTGATATTGGAGCAGTGATGACTTTGCAACACACACAGGGACCATGGGGAAGAAAAGTATCCCCCCTTCAGAAGAAAGGACAGTGTCGGCACCAATTCAGAGATGATTGGAGGATCTACAGCTGAGTGATGCACAAGATACATTCTTGTTAATAGTTAAGGTACTTGAATACATTTTTAAGGTTTTAACTCCGTCCTGTGTTTTATTATTTTGAACATTTTTATCCTTTTTAAAGTAGACCTTACAGTCCACAACAGCAAAGAGCTCTTTAGTTACCCCTCCCCCCCTCCTCACATTACTAAATTGCTTGATGCTCCTGTACCTTTCCTGAGCACATTTTTGTGATATTTGGGTTCCCAAGCTTACCCAGAATCCAATGAGAACACGGAATGATGTCACTTTTGGCGAGGTAAAGTGGCTGAAAGTCAAGGTAAGTATTTTTTCATCTTTTCAGTAGAGGTTTTTTTTTACCTTTTAACAATTTCGGGAGTGTGGGCGACTATAAAGCTCATTGTTGCTGTAGGTTGCAAGGTCCTCTTCAGATCTGCAGCTTTCATTAAAATAATACCTGATGGTCCTTGATTCAGGCACTTCCTGATACAGAGTGACCACTATCTTCATGCTTTTGAGATGTCAGCCTATCCCGTGCACTGTAGGGCTGCAACAACTAATCGACATAATCGATTATTGAAAAAGTTGTCAACTTTTTCAATAATTGATTAATCGGCTTCCGATCAGTTGGCCCTGTTCACGACTCCACACACGCTGCGCGCCGCACCTCCTCCCCAACTCACGCTCACCGCTGCCAGACCCGCCCGCCCGCATCCACACTCTACACGCCGCACCTCCTTTGCTGGGTTTGTAGTCCTCTTTAGCCGGTGCCATTCTGCATTGATTGCTGTATAATTTTACACTTTCCATTTCACTATATCGCAAACCACCATTTTTTTTTTACTTCCACCGCTCCAAGGCTTGCTCCTGTGATGGACTACAATCTCAATACAAACTAGTAGTCCATCACTGGAGCCATTTTTTAAAATGTATTTTATTGTTTATCCGATTAACCGATTAATCGAACTTAATAATCGGCTAACTAATCGATTTTGAAAATAATCGTTAGCTGCAGCTCTAGTGCACTGCTAGTGTAGACTACAGGTGACCATGCCAACACACATTGCTCTACTTTCCACCGTTGTCACCATCAGACAGTCTGTCCAGGGTATAACAAACTGAGGAGAGATGCTGATTGGTTGGTTGCCATGCACAGCTGCTCCAGGTTTTGTCTGGTCCAGTGTTGATAAATTCCCCCCCTATAGACTTTCTCCCATCTATGCGTTTTGCCTCTTGCTGGAAACTGCAGTGAATTTCATGCAAACGCATCAAGTCCTTAGGGGTATGATAATAGATCACACAAGTACATGATGTCATGTATTAGTTACATTGTGTATTGGAGTGTCATGGCTTCTGATGTTTCTTGAAATGTTATTGTTGTTTTGCCTTTGAATTTTAATTGAGTTTATGGGCAGAATTAATCAAAGTGTCATGTACAGTCAGCTCTTTTAAGCATAGCGTGGTTCCATGTGCTGTTTTTTTTTTCATCTGCAATGGCTGGAAAGCTTGAAAAGCCGCATCGTATGTAATGTTTCATTTTCTTTTTTTAAAATTTTAATTATATTGAGAATCAATAAAGATTGGCTGCGTATAAAGGTAAAGAGCCTCTTTTAATGAAAAGGTATAATGATAAGCTTATAATGCAGCAGGTGTTCAGACGAGTGGCTGCTAGGCACTTGTTAAGAGGTTCTTCAAAAGGAACGGAGAGCCACATGCTGGCAGCGGAGGCACTTATGATCGTCTGCCAGCGCAGCGCAAGAGTTAAACTTTGATGGCCTTCATTCCTTCCATCAATAGCCGTGAGTATCAAAATGGCAGTTTTAGCATTGTGGATTGAATACATTTCAAGACATCCACTTTACTGTAATTTCGGTGTAGGTCATTGTAATCTTTTGGCTGATGTTTGAGCTGAGCTATAATTTTTTTTTTTTCCACATCTTCCTCCCTTTTTTTTCCCATCCTGGAGACCTTCTTTTTTTTTTCCATTCTCTTGTTGATGATAGAAATGACAGCCACATCGGGGAAAAAAAATTGCCTTTATCCTGTAAACTTAACTATTGCTCTTCAATCTGGGTTATTATATTCATAGCTTGCTAAGGATGCCATGATCATCAGGGGTCCATAGCTGTCTGGATACAGCAATATATCTGGCAGCTGAACAGTTAAACAGAAAGAAATCTGAAAGAGAGGAGATGAGTCAGATAACGTGTTTCCACTGTAAAGGACGACATCCATGGCTTCTTTGCGAATGTGCAGGTTGCTTGTCCCTGAAGGAGGGCTGGGATGACTGCAGATGTACAAAGTGCTGGTCATGCTTTCTTTAAAGTGACACTAGACTCAGGAGTGAAATCTTAAAAATGCATTCAAACACCTTTTAGGCTAGGTTCACACCTAGGCGACTCCTGCCGCGCGGTTTTGTGTACAATTGCCGCATGGTCAGGAGCCGCCAAGGTGTGAACCGATCGCCCTGTGGGTGCCATTATTTTCTAATGGCACCCCAGTCACGCCGGCCGGATCGCGTGTTTTCCCGCCGCAATTCCGCCCGTGCAACTGAATACGACAAAAAAAAAAAAGCCGCGAGTCGTGTGTTGCAAATAAAGGTACTTGTAGCTTTTTTTTCTTAGCGATTGCCGTGTGGATGTCACCCCTAATCGCTGTGTGCACTAGCACAAGATCGCATGGCCCCGGGATGCGCGTCCCTGGTGTCGTGCGGCATAGTGCAGGTGTGAACCTAGCCTAACTATTAACAGAAATTTATCTTATTTGTGTATCACTCGGCTGTAAATCTTCAAATCATCTCTGAATTGGTGCTGACACTGTCCTTCCTTCTGGGGGGGGGGGGCTACAATCTCAATACAAATTATTAAATCAAGTTTGAGATTGTAGTCAATCACATGAGTGAGCTTGGAGTGGTGACTACTTTACAAAACACACAGGGAGCATGGGGAACAAAAGTAGCCACCCTCCAGAAGGAAGGACAGTGTCAGCACCAATTCAGAGATGATTTGAGGATCTACAGCCGAGTGATACAGAAATAAGATACATTTTGTTAACAGTTCAGGTACTCGAATGCTTTCTTAAAGGAGAACTATGAGGTGAGTGTTTTTCACTCACCTCATAGTTCTAGCCGACCTGTGACAATGAGACTGTCACACGTCGGCTCAGTAGATTGGGAGGTGAGCGAACACATACCGGCATTCGCTCACCTCACGATCATGTCACGGCTGAGAGCCGTGATAGGGGAGGGGCTGGATTCCCCCCACTCCGATCCACCTGCGCTGACTGGCGGATCGGATGGGGCGGGTACAGCTGGCTCTGCATCTAGATACCGTAGGCAGCGTCACTCAGGCAGCTGGGCAGATGCAGACATAATTGTCGGGATCCGCTTCAGCTGCGGTGTCTCAGTATACCGCAAGCAGTAGCTTGCGGTATACTGAGCTTAGGGTGACGAGAGGACGCTAGTTTGTGTCCTCCCGTTACCCTAAGGAGAACTATGGGGAAAAGCCTTAACCCCATAGTTCTCCTTTTAAGATTTAACTCTTGAGTTTAGTGTCCCTCTTTAATGTAACCATTCCCGTGTTTTGAAATATTCTTAGGTAGGATGATTATTGTCACTGAGGATCCTTGAACTTTCAGGGGACAACAGGAACAACCGTAGTTAATTACATTTGCAAACTTGCTTGGTTTGCTTCAGCACAATAAAGAAGTGTTATTAGAAGTGCATTATTCTTTAAATACAGTTTCCTCTCTGTACCATTACCAAGTCCCCATCTTCTAGCATCCCCACCTTGCAGATAATACCCTTCCTCGTGTCTACCTTGTCACCAGGCAGAAAATGTGTTCCTTGCGGAAGATGATTCTTCATTTAATGGAATTAAGAGCTTGCCGTTTGGCTGACTGAAAAAAATGCTTCAATGTCCGGGATCAGTGAGCACAGAGAATGCTGAACAAATGGCATTTAGTCAACTGTTAAGTCAATGGGCTGTGATAGAAGACGGCTCAAAGACACACAATACCTAGTGCTTAAAGTAGAACTAAAGTCTTCCCGAGAAGAAGCTACAGCATTAGATTGTCAGTTAACTAGCCAGGGTCAACTGTGAATTGGCATCAAATCAGATGAAAAGCATACTTTTTTATTTTGACTTTCATGGAGCACCGTGCACGGGGCCACTGTTTATTTCAACAACTTCCTGTTTAAGAGAGTGTCCATGCACGGCATTCATTGTTCACTGTTCCATTGCAACAGTGGAGAGTGAAGGAGTCATGGAGGTGTAAAGAAGCGTTCTGTTAGCTGACCCTCCTTCCGGGAGCCACTGTCATTCCAAGTAGAAAGTGGGCTGGCCAAAGGAAAAACACTGGCAGGGTGGTGTAGGACAGGGCTGGACAAATCCCAGGAGCCAGGTAGCCAATGCTCCTTAAAAATTACAACTGGCCCCTAACTTCTGAGATTTTCCTTTAGTTGTGTCTAGGATGCACCGATACTAGTATCGGTATCGCTGCCGATAGAGAATATTTTGGGCGAGTACTCGTACTCTCCCAAATGCTCAGATACCTTCCCTGATACCGAAACTTCTGGTCAGAGTGAGATTTTCTCTGACCGGCAGTGCCGTAGGGGAACGTGGAGCCAGCTTCCCGTGCGATCTGGAAGCTTGGCGGTGAGTAATGACCGGCTTCCCGGCCTATCAGGGAGCTGGGAGGCGGGTCATTACTCGCCGCCCGGCTTCCTGATTGGCCGGAAAGCCTGTTTCCCGGCCAAGCGTAATCAAGCCAGCCAGACAACATGGAGCCAGCTTTTCGGGCAATCAGATTGCTCGGGAAGCTTGCTTCATGTCAGCGGAAGCACCGGTATCGGTACTCTGTATCGACGAGTACCGAAAGCAAAGTATCGGTACTCGGTGCATGCCTAGTTGTGTCAATGGAGCCGACTCCTAAAAATTATCCTGCTGTCTTCTGGATTGGACAGACTGGCTTCTGAATTCCATATTCATTTGTCCACTACCGGTGTTGAAGATGTCGTCACTTGCTGTGTTACCATGTCCTACCTCTAGTTCTTTCTCGGGAGCAAGCAATTCAATTAATACATTCCAAATTTATTTGGAAGCATACAGTTGGAGCATAGCCAAAACCAGGAAATGCTGACAACCTGACCTGGATATATATATATTGTTTTTATTTATTTTTTTGGGTCTCAGTATGGTAACAAAGTTCTTATTTGAGTCCTCGGATTAAACATTTTAGGAACCCCGGGTGTACATAATTGACTGCAACTGTATATAGCACAGCAGGGGTGTATCTAGGGAAAAGGGAAAATTTGACGTCAACAGTTTTTGAAGATGTAGCAGGCCAGAAATTGCAGCCGGTTCTTGTTTTTTTTTTCTACCAGAAAGTCAATCAAAAAGCTAGATTGACATCTCGGCTAAATTAAGGAACATCAGTACGGTAAAAGTAGAAACTCTCTCCTTCGAGATTAGAATCACAGGATGGTAGGATGTAAGTAAACGACAGTTGCATAACGTATGTGGTGTCGCTGTACACGCTATAGTTAAAGGAATAATTCTAGGGCCATTATTTATGGTTAAAGGATAAGTTCACCTATTGCATATTTGATGATAAAAAAAAATGCATTTCTTTAATTTTTGCATTCAAGCCTGGAAAGCATTGCCAAGGTGATCACTCGATCAGGGCTGCAGAGCTCAGACTTTTGCACATTCTCTCCCAGGCAGAGATCATACTAAGATACGGAGTTTAAGTTAGGAGAGATGGGGAAGGATAGCCTTCTGTGCTATTCTGCCCTTCCCTCTCCTTGCCATGCTGCTACCATTCTCCCCTTCCACTCTCATTCATCAGGAGGGTACATGCCTTCTGGTTCTGAAGCTCCACCCATTAACCCCTGGAGAAAATGTCTGTCAAATGGGTGTTTTCTATTCTCCATGTATTGGAGATTAAAGTAGAATTGACAACTTCTTTTTTTTTTTTTGCTAAAGGAGGGTTCTAACCTCTGTAAAACATAGATATATATATATATTCTGGGTCCCATTGGGGAGATTTCATTTCCTGTCTGATAGCCACAACAGAAAGTGAAAAGGAATCTCTCTAGAGAAGAGAGGTAAACCCCCGGGTGGTCAGCAGGGTCACCAGAACTAGTGTACCCATTGGAAGATTTCCCCTTTTTTGTTTTGTTCTGATAACTCAAAATATGGGTTTTTATTTCACTTTCAGTGTCAACGGCAGTCACCAGCACAGATAGAGGGGGTGGATCTCCCTAATGGGGACACACGCAGCAATAAAAACCTGACAGGTGTTCTAATCCCTCTTCACTTTATTCAAAACCTGAAAGAAAAAAAAAGCATGGACTTCAGTTGCACTTTAATGCGAACTGAATGCAATTTCTGACTTATAGAAACTACAATAGTTTGAAGTTTGTTTTATTTTAGATATACTCCATATATGAGCTGTTCTAGATGTGTAATGCTATTCAGCCAGTCTTGTGATTCAGGCACCCCAACAGACAGTACAGCCAGCACTGGACCTCTCTGCAGACTACACCTGCAGTTCAACTATACAATCTGGTCCAGGAGTTGACTTAGCCTGATCGGTCCGTGAAGGAACAGCAACACACTGAGAAGGTCACAGCTATGCTTTCTCCCCACTGGCAAGCATAGCACTATGCACAGCATTGGCTTAGGGTGTGCTGCCTCTTCCTCTCCCTTTTTGAGTGCTGTTGTGTGTGGAGTTACATTGGTTAATATCAATACAAATTCAGGAACTTATGCAAGTTGCATTTAAATTCATTCAATGTTTTTAATGCATAAATATTTGCATTGAGTGATGTTTTTGTGCATGTATCTGCCTAGAGTTCAGCATTCATTTACTGAAGAGACGCTGTTTGCACTGACTTATTCGAGCAAGTATTCTTCTGGGTTTTTTTGGTGTGTTTTTTGTTATTTATCATTCAAGCAAAATAATTTGCCATCTAGCACAAATACAGCTGATGTTGACAATTCCAACATAGCACTGCTGCACCTAGAAAATTGCATCGCAGACAAAACACTTTTCCAGTCGGGCAAATTTAGGGCTAAGGAGAATATGTAGTGTGTTCCTATAATCATATATTATGGTCAGTACTAATCAACACATTACGATTTTGGTTTACACCCGGCATGAGTAAGATAAATTGGCTGCTTTGCTGGAACCCACTGGCTTTAGTACTTTTGGAGTCAATGACCTGGAACAAGAGCTACAAGATTGCTACCAGGTACCCAAGTTCTCAGGAAACCGGGTGAAACAAGCCTTTGAATAGTCGAAATTCATGATGTCCCTTCGTCAAGCACCCCACCCACCACCGGGGGATGAGCTTATCACAATGAATGGAAACATGAATATGTAAATTCTGCAGGCACTGACACCCTTTAAAATGAGTCTGTAGCCATGCTATGGACATTCATTTATGTGCATATTCATCACTAACCTCTATAGCTGCAGACATTTGGTAGAGCAATTCATCCTCAATTTTTGACAGTCCTCACTGTTTGCTTATTCTGATATCTGGAACTTGGTACCCTTCCAGCCATTTAATGTAAATTAATGGCAGATGCTGTACATCAGGGGTGCCCATTAGGTCGATCGCAAAGCTTACACTGGTAGATCGCGATCTGCTCACTGACCTGTTGGCTTTCCTCCTGCGGTGCTCGAGTGGCTGATTTGTGTCAGGCGCCGCCGACGGGAAGGGGTGGGACACCTCTCCCTGTGTGCAAAGTCAGCCACACGAGCACCGCGGGAGGACAGGACGCTGGCGCACGAGAGGAGACCTGGAAAGCTGCTGCAGTGGAGGTAAGAATAGACAGGCAGGGGAGAGACCGCAGAGAAAGGGAGAGAAGAGACCGCAGAGAGAGAGAGAAGAAAGACAAAGCGAGAGAATAGAGCAGAGAAAGTGAGATAAGAGACAGCAGATAGAAACAGGGGAGAGAGAGTGAGGAGAAAGAGAAGAGACAGCCAAGAGAGAAGGCCAGTTCACACCACAAAGTCTGTGATCCAGAGTGTTCGGCCTCTAGAACGCACTGGATCGCCGGCTCCCTGCGTTCAGATGCGGGAGGGGGCACATTTTTGCTGATTGCGCTGAACCGGAATTCAGGCACTAATGTACCTACGTTCCTGGTGCGGGCAATCGCACTGCGGACGTTGGCGTGTCTGCGGTGCCATTGACTTCAATGCACCGCCACGCCCCCCTCCCGCCCCTGAATGCAGGTGTTTTTTGGTTGGTAGATCTATTGAGCTCTTCATTTGAAAAGTAGATCTCCAGACGAACAATTGTGGGCCCCCCTGCTGTAGGCTATTTAGACACTGACTTCAGGGCCTCTGTTGCAATGCTTAAGCATGAATTTCTCCACATAGCCTTCAGCTACAGAGGTTAGTAAGGACTTGTTTTAAAAGGTAAATATATTATCTATCACTAGTTTACTTTAAAGGAGAACTATGGGGTCAGTGTTTTTCCCCATAGTTTTCCTTAGGGTAACGGGAGGACACAAACTAGTGTCCTCCCGTTACCCTAAGCTCAGTATACCGCGAGCTACAGCTCGCGGTATACTGAGACGCCGGAGCGGATCCCGACTTAGATGACGGGATCCGCCCAGCTGCGTGAGTGACAGCTGGCTCTGCCTATCTAGAGGCAGAGCCAGCTGTACCCGCCCCCTCCTCCGCCAGTCAGCGCTGGCAGATCGGAGCGGGGAGAGGGGAATCCAGCCCCTCCCCCTGTCACGGCAGAGAGCCGTGACCGGATCGAGAGGCGAGCGTACCCGATATGTGTTCGCTCACCTCCCGATCTACTGAGCCGACCTGTGACAGTCTCATTGTCACAGGTCGGCTAGAACTATGAGGTGAGTGAAAAGCACTCACCTCATAGTTCTCCTTTTAATGGGAATCAGTCATAACAGATAACTTTTGTGACTATGCCCCAATGGAAGTAACCGGTTTTTGAATCGTACCAGACTAACCTGATTCGGTGCCCTAAACCCTGTTTGCACGTAAGATTTTTTGACGGTCTGCTACCACCAGAGCCCATTCACACAGATGTTTTGTACCTCGGCTAAGTTCCTTTCTTTTTTGCTATTAGGACATTTAAAAGATGCTCGTTTTGACAGAAACATGTAGACTCCTTTTTCTGACCTCCTCTTTGAAAATTTCCCTTGCTGTCATGATTTACCTCCATGCTTTAACACCCGGAACAAATATTCAGAAAAGAACCTCTGACTTTTCTGATGTGAATGCTTGTCCTAGGCCAGTGGCTATGAAGTCACAAAAGCCAGGGGGTCATTATATAGAAGCCAGGCTGCCACTTTCAGCAGATCAGCAATTGCAGAAACTTTTTGTTGTTCTTATGACACATTTACTTTAAGTGATGATTGGACAAATGTATAAGCTGTAGAAAACCGTATAATTGTTCTTCCCTCTCATTCTAGGAGGCTTCTGGAATCCTCACTGATCTCTCTGTCCCGCTATGATGGCACTGGTTCCCGAGAACACCCCATTTACCCTGACCCTGCCAGGTAAGTTATACAGGCTTTATACTTAAAATACCCGTTAGTTGCACATACTGGAGGCAGCCATCTTTGTGCATGTAAAGCCGTTTGGGATAGAGTAGGGAATAGTTAAAACCCCTTTACAGTTTTTTGTCCCTTCAGAGAGATATGCTCGCTTAGGAAGTTGGAGGAGATCTCTCCAATGTGAGGGGATATCCCCTTTAAGACATAACTGCAACAGGTTTACTAATTGGAAGAATTCCTCTTGTGTTCTGTTCCTGTGACAGCTTAAGAATTCCCATTACAAACATAGAACGAGCAAGGACACGGACAACCATACAAACAGAACAGGGGTTCTAATCCTTCTTTACTCTTTGCAGAACAAAACAGGTTTCAGCCTAAAACAAATTTAAAGTCCCAGCCATAGAGCCTGGCTACCTACAAAGGAGCAGCACTTTGAGTTTTGATCCTTTAATCCCAGCTGTATTGTAAGCGATGTCATGTGTTGCATTTTCCTTCAATGTCTCTTTCCTGACAAATTCCCGTTAAGAGGCTTACAGATCTTTAAGGATGATCTGTCAATCTGCCCATTCAGTGCAAAAATGACGAGTTCTTTGGAAAGAACATACCCTCTTCCCCACCCACTGATTCTTCTCCCTGCCGTTCTGATGGACCCCCATGTTTCTGGGTATGGACAACCACAAGATTTCCTGCCAGGATGCAGTGCTCAGGCCTGAAGGGGCCAATCGCTAGGCCTTAACACTGTCATGTGATGCAACGGAGGAAGACTTTGACCCTGTGTAAGCATTGATATAAGCTTACTCAGCATTTAGACTTTACTTTTTGACAGAGGAATGGTGCAGGGTGCAATGCACAGAATTTGAATATCATTGGGTGGGGGTAACTTTTTGAGGACCCCGTTTTTACTACTGCAGCAGTTCTTTATTCAGACCTGACTATCGGTAAACTGTTCTTAGAAATGTTCACTTTGGTTTAAACGGCTTATATACGAAATCAGTAGGTTACCTGCATTCACCGGCATAATTGTTTGTGTCCGCTGTCAATACAGAAAGTGCTGGCTTGCCTGTTCTTCTGAGTAAAAAGCCTTTTATCTGTTAAAAGGCGTAAACATATGTTATCCTTTTAGTCTTTTGATGTAACATTTTTATATTGTTAATATTGATTGATTTGTAGTAACTCATTATTGTCTTTTGCGCTCTGCAGGTTGTCTCCAGCTGCTTATTACGCACAAAGAATGATCCAGTACCTATCGCGGAGGGACAGTATCCGACAGCGCTCTATGCGCTACCAACAGAATCGCCTGAGGTCCTCTGCATCGGCCCCTTCCTCCAGCGAAGGCCAGAGCGCTGTGGAAGCTGGTGACCTGGAATTTGAGGAGTTTGAGTGAGTCATCTGTGTGTGCAGATGGATGGAAACAGACAAATATGTGCTGCAGGGGAGGGAAGGAATAAAATGAATGTGTTGCTTTGCTCTGCATGGGCAGGGCATATGTTCAGTCTAATCATTACAAATAAAAAAAATGGGGTGGGCTAATTCAGAATCAGCCTGGCCCTTGATAATCGCTCACAAAGAGGAGGAATAGGAGAGATTAAATGGCTTAATTTACCTAGTTAAGACAGATTGCGGGGAACTTATCAAAACTGGAGCAGCTTCTCTCTTCAGTTTGCTCCGTTAAGGTTTGAAAATGAAAGGTGGATGCTGATTGGTTGCCATGCACTGCTGCTCCAGTTTTTGCCTGCTCCAGTTTTGATAAATTCCCCTCAGTGTTTTAAATGTTCAGTTCTCATTTTTAAATTTTTTTTTATTTATTCCCCATTTTTCCCTAGTGGGATCTTTTTGTTGGCTTACATTTTTGTACAAGTAATCCTTACAAATGCCTATGGGAAGCTCAATGTGCAATGACTCGTGTGCCCTAAACCCCCAGTGCCAAGGAATATGCCACCTGTGCGTTCGCTGCCATTTCTTGGTGGTGTTACCATAATGAGGAAAGAGGTCTTCACTCCAATCCAGCTCAGTTATTCCCGGATTCTAAATGAATTGTAGGCTAATAGGCTAATAATTCTGTGGGGGCCATTGAAATTCTCTCTCGACAAATGAGTTCACAGGCTGTTTTTTATTTATATATTCAACCCTCAGCATGAGTCGCCTCTCGTGTAATCTGTAATCCTGATATAATAGGGACATGTGAAGTAATCAAATTCCTTTATCCTGGAGCGTTGCCTCCTATCTAGTGCCAGTCCACATTTCTATGAACGTGAAAGAAAAGCTTTTTATTTATTTTGTTTGTGCTCCAAACATGACAAAGATTTATTGCCTTTATCGCTCATTCTTGAAAGACTGGAAGAGTGTCCTTTACACAGCGCCGTTCGGTCTTTGCAGCATTCTGAAAAGCCGGGATGTTTTGTGATGAGGTATCAGTGCTGAGATGTGTGACATGGAGATTTATAGAGCAGGAAAATCCATACTTTGGTATTAATGCATATTTTTCCCATCCTGCAAACTGACATTTCATTCCCATTCTACAGTGAGTGGGGGGGGGGGGGATGGCGTCACCCAGTTAACTCTCCCATTCACTGCACACATGCCCCCTCCTCTCTCATCCTACTTCATTACTCCTCACCTCTCTCATCCTACTTCATTACTCCTCACCTCTCTCATCTTACTTCATTACTCCTCACCTCTCCCTTACCACTTCATTACTCCTCACCTCTCCCGTCCCACTTCATTACTCCTCACCTCTCCCTTACCAATTCATTACTCCTCGCCTCTCCCGTCCCACTTCATTGCTCCTCGCCTCTCCCGTTCCACTTCATTACTCCTCGCCTCTCCCGTCCCACTTCATTACTCCTCGCCTCTCCCGTCCCACTTCATTACTCCTCGCCTCTCCCGTCCCACTTCATTACTCCTCGCCTCTCCCGTCCCACTTCATTACTCCTCGCCTCTCCCAACAGTGACTGCAGCCTATCTGCTGTGTGCATGTGTGCTGTAGGAGATATTGGGGGGGAATGTGGATTAAAATTAATTTGTTTAAGGAAGTCTCCCTTTTAGCAGGTAGCTGTGTTTGATATTTTTACTGGGCTCACCAAACGTGCTCAGCCATTGCCTATTTGTTCTTGTTTATTGCATTTTGCGTCTGCCTTGTGCTCCCTATATATGCATGCAAGCGGATTTCTGCATATTGTACATTTCTCGAGCATGAATGGCGGTGAGACGCCGCCGCTGTCAGCACATCGTGGGTGAGCAATGTTAGAGATGTGCCTTTGATATGTAGGCTGCAGGGCGCTAACACAGTTTGTGAAGAGTCCTTTCTCTTTGCTCAGCAGCTCATAGTTGCTGCCTGCTCATTACAGCGTGGCGGGAAGTATCATCTTCGTGTCTCTGCACCTGCAGATTCTTTGTGAGCAGAAATATTTTTTTTCTGCAGTTTTCGCTGCGTCATTAAATACTTAGCCCCCGAAGAACTGCAACCTGCTTTCCAGGAGAGCCAAATCTCTCCAAAACTTTAGGCCCCGCTCACACCTTGGAGTTTTGTTGCACTTATTTGTCCACACTGAAATGCTCAAGACAAGAAATCCCATCTATTTCTTTAGCCCAACTGAGCGTAAGGTCGTGCATAGAAAAATGCCTATTGCTGGTGAACACTTGCCTAGGTGTGAATGAAGCCTTAAGCTGGCCACACACCTTGCAACCATTGCAAGACTTTTGTCTTGCGATGGTTAGAAGGTCATTAAAAAAACATACGATCTGCCCATCTTGGACAGGTAGATCGTACTTGCGATAATCGCAAGCAAGGCGGGCTTCCGATGACCGCAATGCTTAATGGGCAGTGTGCGCTTGCGCACACCAGCCCGTGCGGCAATTATCTTACGAGCATGCCACTAACCAGCCGAAAATCGTACGATTCTCGGCTGGTTTTCAAACATGTTCGTAAGACAAAAGTCGTGCGACCGTACGGTAAGGTGTGTGGGCACATCGTAAGGTGTGTGGACACTGGTCATTGTTTCCAGCACAGCCACAAGTCAAGACAGTTTACCTTGTCACGGTTGGGCACCATTCACACCACCACGTTGCAGTGGGAACAAGGTGGTGTGCATAAAAAAAATAAAAAATAAAAGCATGCCATACTTTTACAGCGGTATGCAACGTGGAACACTCCACTGTGCCTGTAGAACTGAATGAAAAGTCACTCATCACATTTATATAAAGTTCTGAAGAAAAAAAAAGTATAGTGCGATGTGCCAGGATTGGCACTGTGTTGGGCACTGCACACCAGCCACTTAGTTTTGCGGCTGGTGTGTATGGACCCTGAAGGTCAGGTTTACCTTTCTGACCAGGTTTCATTTTATACCCATACTTCGGGTGCAAAAATTAAACATGGTCAGATCGCAGTCGTCCCCCACACCCCATTCCACCATTTACCTGAATCGTGCGGTTCTTCTCCCCACGGGCTCCTTTACAAATTTAAATTTGGCTCGTCTCTGCCCACACAACTGGGTCATTAGTTCACAGATCCGTTGACAGGATCTGTGAATGGAGAAACTACAAGTCGGTCACTGTGGAGAGTCACCGCACTTGTAGTCTGTTGCACTCTGTCCTTACCTCGGTGCAGGCATGGACCGGTGAAAGAGTCTGCAGGAGGCAGAGCATTGCACCTGCATCTACTGATCACGGTTGCAATGCGCTTTACTGGCTCTATGCACATTTTTTTAATCTTTAATGAAGAAGTGTGCATTCATTGTTTGTTTTTTTTGCAAAAGCTGGAATTTCCCTTTTTACATTTTTAGTTAAAAACAAACATCTGTCCGCCCTCCGTAACAGTTTGCCTATGGATGCATAGATTGGCTAAGTCTAGATGTAATCATTGCTTTCTAAGATGTAGGCATCACTCTGCTAAGGAAGCTGTAGATGGTCTATTGGCAGGTCTGGCATATGTGTGACAATTCCTAAGGGCCATGTCACATTAACGATTTAGACTGGTGACAGTCGCTGAGACTTTCCTTTTTCTTATGGTGGTGTTCAATCTCTGCCTGAAACAGCAAAGTGCCTATCTATCGCTCCCAGTTATTGAGACTTTGCAAGGCTTTGGCCGGGAAAGGAACAACATCCATTAAAGCAGGGTTGGACAAGTCCCAGAAGCCAGGTAGCCAATGCTCCTTAAAAGTTACATCGGGTACCTAACTTTTGAGGATTTCTTTAGTTGCTGTTAATGGAGCGGGCTCCTAAATAAAAAAATAAAAAAAAAACCAAAAAACAAATCCTGCTGGATCCTGCATTGGACAGGCTGGCTCCTGAATACCATATTAATTTGTCCCACCCCTGCATTAAAGTAGATGTAAATCTAGGAACTACACAGTGTAGCGTTGATGGAGGAATCTGTTGCACTTTTCCCATCTGACCATAGAAAACCTGCAGATAATCTATAGGTGTATGACCAGCTTTAGAATGGAATCAGGGAAGTGGGCAGCAAGGATTATGTCTGATTTGTAAACACCTGATAAACATTTGGTTCGGGTGTCCCTATTTTTCTTCTTACTTGTCATTGGTGTAGAGATTATTATTATTATTATTATATAGGATTTATATAGGGCCAACAGTTTGCGCAGCGCTTCACAATGTAAGGAAGACATTACAATTACAATACAAGACAAGATTGTAAGGAGGGCCCTGCCCCTGAGGGCTTACAATCTAATAGGGAGGGAGAAGTGATACGTGAGGAGGTAGCTGTGTGGGGATGAATTGTTTGAGAACATTATTGGATGGTAAGTTTTTTTAAAGTGCAGCCAAATTGGGATAACGCCTACATTACATTTGTTACTGGTTCCCATTTCACTTAGCATAATAAAAACAAATTGCTGCTTACCTTTTTCATGCTGTTTACTTGCTGAAAAATCTTATTTAGTATTCCCTGTGTGTCCCAACAGAGGGGTAAAGATCTCAAGATTTGGGTAGTACATTGTATGTTAATGTACATTAAAAAAACATCCTCACTTTATCCTTTATGTATAAACCCACTTCAAAGAAACAACTAGAAAGGGAAGAGCAGATAGGCAGAGCCCGCTGTTACTCACGCAGGTGGGTGCATCACGACAGTATTGTCGGGATCCGTCCCGGCTGCGGCACTCTCAGTATATCGTGGGCAATAGCTCGCTATATACTGAGCTTTGGGGTCACGGGAGGAGGTTAGTATATGTCCTCCCATGACCCTAAAGAGAACTATGGGGAAAAACACTTACCCCATAGTTCTCTTTTAAGGGATACAGTGGTGTCACCCCCAGTCTGCTGATAGAACAGTAAGGGAGCAGCGATACTGATAAGTCATCAACTTTTTTCTCCTCCTGTCATTGTGCAGCTTACCAGTCCTTGTGGCTGCATTGATTTTTTTTATTTCACACTTTTTTTTTTTTTCCCCCTGTGAGTTGGTTTGGTGATCCTGCCAGTAACACACTTCTTCTTTACAGTAACTACTGTACTGTATGTATGGAGGAGCAGCGTTGTCACCCTAGACATGAAAATGTATTAAGATTACAGCCTCCCCCTCTCCTTATCTCCATAATCAAGGGCAAAGTGTTCTGTAGTTCACAGAGGTGACCTGGACAAGGCTGATAACAATGCTTGAGATAACACGGCAGAGTGCACAGGACAGCTTTGACGTTTTGGCAGGATCATCAGGCATTTCTTTCCCGTTTATCGAATCGGTATGGCAATGCACATTCAATGGTAGAACAGACCAAAAGGGAGCAAGAAAGAGAAGTTCATTGTCTTTCTGCCACATCCTTAAAAGGTAAGGTGGCCATTGCAGCAGCTTTGTATTAGAAGCGATTAATTTGGGAGGATAAGACTTCTGAAAAATCCTTTCCTGCAATACTTTCCTCCAGTTTGGAGCTGTCTCCCACCCCAGTACTCCACTAGATGTTCTCAATCTTCAGCAAGCATGATTCCACCCACTTTCTTTGAACCCAGGCTGTATGGACCTGTCTCCGAGCCTGGGACTGGACAGTATAAAGGAGAAGTACAATGTTTTTCTTCTCCCATCAGCATGCTCCTTATCAGCACATGAACTGTCTGGCTTCTTGTAGTGCTTCTCCATTTCCCACCCCGAGTTCTGTCTTACAGGGACTGCAAGAGGCTGATACCTGGTTACATTCAGATGCTTACACTGCTTGCATTGATAAGAAATAAATAATTTAATGAATAGAAAACTGAATTAATTTGTGTCTTTTATATCAGCTTTAGCATCATGAATAGTAGTGGAGTTTTCCCTCCAGTCTATTGGCAAACGCACAGAAATAATTATTCTTTCCCTTTCAGGGATAATGGGGACCGATCCCGGCACAGGACCCCTCGGAACGCCCGCATGTCTGCTCCATCACTGGGCCGCTTTGTTCCCAGGTGAAACAATCATTCGCCTCCTAACGCATCTGTCAGAGCTTTTCATTTTTGGCTCATTCCGTGAGATTCTGCCTCCATGTTCCACCTGTCTTCATCAAACTTCTCAGATCTGTCGTCCTGTCACTTCTCTACGCTGTGCTTTGTCTGTGATCACCACCAGCACTTTCTCACTCTGCCAATGTTTTGTTCTCTCTTATTTTAATGGCTTGCACTGTATTCATCATCCTCTTTCATTGCAGGAGATTTCTACTGCCTGAATACCTTCCATATGCTGGAATTTTCCACGAGCGAGGTCAGCCGGGACTTGCCACGCACTCCTCTGTGAACAGAGTCCTGGCGGGTAAGGGCAACCTTATGCTATGGTACAACTGTAGAAATGTGTTTTAAAGGTATATTAACCAGTTAAAGACCAGGGTGTTAAACCCCCTAGTACAAGCGATCAGGGTGTCTCTACAGATAACCAAGTGGATAGGGTGAAGGTTTTAGTGCAGAATAACGCTATTGGTAGTTAAATGGAACCGTTTCATAGATATCTGTACATCAGACCAAAAAGAGGGGCAACTGAGGAGAAATGATGGACAGAGGGATTTGGTTCCAAATGAGGGACAGTTAGGTATATCAAGCCCCACATGGCCGTTTGTAACATTGGGCATTGTGAACATTCCCTTTGTATGCTATCCATAAAACCAAGTGACCAGAATAATCATGTTTATTGGCCCCCCCGGTCATAAGATGGCCAATTACAGCTCTGGGATTTGAAGGGGACTGGAGACTAGCTCTGGGATTTGAAGGAGACTAGAGGCAAGCTCTGGGATTTAAAGGAGACGAGTTCTGGGATTTGAAGTGGACTGGAGACGAGTTCTGGGATTTGAAGTGGACTGGAAACGAGCTCTGGGATTTGAAGGAGACTAGAGACGAGCTCTGGGATTTGAAGGGGACTGGAGACGAGCTCTGGGATTTGAAGGAGCCTGGAGACGAGATAATGGATTTGAAGGAGCCTGGAGAAATAGAGAAAAGGGATGAACAGCATGGGAAAATTAAGACCGCGTGAAAATCATGAAGCAAACCATTTATGTGCTTAGAACCCAATAGGTAGAATATTTTTCTTCACTGACTGTTGTGAGCCAAAACATTGAATAATTTATGCAGGGGCCCCGAGGGCTGCACAGAAAGTGCCAGAGGGCCGCTGTTTGGGCACCAGGGGCCTACGTGAAGTTATAGGATTGTTGTATCCTGCGATTACCTTTATCAATATTTAACAGTCTCTCGAGGTCCTGCATCTCGGTGGGTTTTATTTTTCAGTTTCTTGCGAATTCCTGCATACTGCCCATTCGTCCAAATCCCTTCGACTTCCCGTTATCTGGGGAATCCGCAAGGCATTTTTTCTGAGGGGATTTAAAACTGCAGCTGCTGCCGCCTCACTTATTCCAGTGAGCCCCCCCTTGAGTAGGTGCATCAGGAAACCTTTCCGTGAGGGGATAATTAACCCAATTACCTCTCTCTCTAACGAGGGAGAGCCAGCCACTGATTTGGTTTCTATGACAACATAAGGAGCCCCAGACAGCTGTATGCTGGCCGCTAAAGCTCAATGCGATCAAGACTTTGCCGTTA
>NW_017307528.1:410067-456758 GCF_000935625.1 Nanorana parkeri | reverse complement strand
ATTAATAGTGATTAAAGCTGCTGCATCCTTGGAATAAAGACGTGTTTTCACTGCTGGTATGATTAAGAGCTGTAATAAAATGTTTCTCCCTACATCCGTGATGTGTCCTTATGTCACCTGATTTTAAACTCTTCAGCATTTCGCTCTCAATCTTGTAAGATTTTCCCCAGATAATTGCATCATTAGTTGCCAACAGAATCAAAGTAAATGGCTAAATACACAGCCGACGTACTTCAGTGTAAACTGTTTAACCTACAGAATGATTTTCTAGTTCTGTACACTTTTGTCTTTTGATATGGAACCCCCCTCCCAGACACCACATGCAGGTCCTGCTCTCCCCGAGACCCCCCTCCCTTTATATCTCACAGCAATTGGGCAATACAGTATGGTACATGACCTGCCCTAGTCTGTAATTGGACAATGATGGAGCAGAAGCATATTATTGTGGTCATGTGTGTACCTTCTCCTGTCATGAAGATTTTTGTGGTAGGTGAACCAACAATGCAATGGTCATAGAATGGCTTACTGTGTTGGCCTGCTGTCGCTCCTTCTTTTAACTGTGAATTGAGTTTAAGGAGTTTGATATGAAGACAAAAGCAGACACTTGTGCCAGCTGTGTGTAACAATTCATTTAAAGTAATCCTGTGGTTCACCTCGACTCTCCAGGTGGCATTGGGTCAAAAAGCAGGCCCTTCTAGAGGCCTGAACACCAGCTCAATTGATCTTGTAAGGGTTCAGAAGTTCTAAATACACCTAGATGGTCTGTCATTTAAATACTGACCACACAGCATGTGGTTAACAACTAGCCATCTCCTTTAACTACTGTGCCCGCCTACTGCTTGCCCAATGCCATATTTATTATTATTATTATTATAGAGGATTTATATAGTGTCAACAGTTTGCGTAGTGCTTCACAATATAAGGAAGACATTACAATACAATTCAAGACAGGATGTTAAGGAGGGCCCTGCCCCTGAGGGTTTACAATCTAAAAGGGAGGGGCCAGTGATACATGAGGAGGTAGTTGGCCTTACTGGCCCATAAGAAGGCATTGCCTAAGAGCCAAAAAAAGTCTTATGTATGCCTGTCTGATACTAAATGTGGTACTTAGAGCCTGAGTCTGGTTTTGTGAATGGGTCTCTCTTGTCGTGCTTTTTAGCTAAGTACAATGAAAAGGGTCTCAGTAGAAGCCAGTTATATTAAGATACATTGTACTGAGCTCAGCAATAAGAGCTATGTGCACACGGTGGCACCACTTCTTCTGGGGCCTAATAAACCCTATAAGCAGGGTGTAAAGGCTGGTGCAGGCGGGTCTCTGATGGCCTCTTAAATGGGCGGCTACATCTAATTTTAGAGTGGCACACCGAAAAGGGTTTTCTGAATAACGAGAGTAAAAAAGGGTACCTTTTAAAAAGTGACTATCCTTTGACAGTTTGCTTTAATGAGGAACTGTAAACAAGACTTATTCTCAAGATCTCAGTCCTTATACCTTTCACAATGACCTAGCCTACTGCTAATGCTACAAGCATTCTCCAAGTGCAGAGTTCAACACCTCCTAAAAGCACTTTGCAGTGCAATATCGAAGACTTGCAGTACTGGTCCTCCCTATATTTTAGTCTGTCTTTGCAAGGTATTATGGGCAGCAATCGTAAATATAGATTGCAGGACTTTATAAAGGCATTTAATGATGGAGGGCAAACATAAGGACAGATTTCAGGTCCTTATAACTAGCAGCATATATAAATGCATTTAATGATGGAGGGCAAACCTAAGGACAGATTTCAGGTCCTTGTAACTAGCAGCATTTATAAATGCATTTAATGATGGAGGGCAAACATAAGGACAGATTTCAGGTCCTTGTAACTAGCAGCATATATAAATGTATTTAATGATGGAGGGCAAACCTAAGGACAGATTTCAGATCCTTGTAACTAGCAGCATATATAAATGTATTTAATGATGGAGAGCAAACATAAATACAGATTCCAGGTCCTTTGTAACTAGCAGCATATATAAATTCATAAACATTTAATTAGAGTGTTTTTTCTTATTTACCTTGCATCCAGTTTTTATTAACAATACCTGTGTATTACAGCTGCTCTACATGCCAGGTCACACAGATATTAGATTAATTGAACATGTTGTACAGCGAGAACTGTGCTGCTGGTGTATGGCTGCCTCACTGCACCTTAATAGTTGAGTCCTTTTTTTTTCCCCCCTCCCATCTTACTCTGCTGCGTGGGGCTCGTTTGCCTGATCCTCCCTGCCATTTAATACTCGATTGAGCGTTAAATCAGCCGCAGAATTGTTTTCGGAGGATAATTTGGAAATGAATTTCCCCACAGATGAGCCGTCAGCCTTGGAATCTTTCTGAAATGTCACGTCTGTAGCGCTTGTCAGTGCTGGGTCAGCAAGCGTGTGTAAAGAAAGCGAGACTGGCTCCCCCTTACTCTTTCCAAACCAGAGAGCATCTGTTTACTCATTAACCTATGCGGTTCAGAGATGAATGCTACCATCCCAGCTTGGAACACGCATGATCGAATAAGCAGATTCACGTTTTGACGTTGGTGCTGTTATTTAAGAGCTCATACACTGAGGTGGAAAATAAGTATATATTGAATATAGGAGACAAATCGCTTCATCCAGCTGTCTGTTGTAGTTATCACTAAGCAGCTTCCAGCAAAGAGTTAAATTGGTGCCCTCCAAAGGTATCTTTGCTTTGTTGTATTAGTGGGGGCTTGCATGGTCAAATGGTCTTGAGAGTAACTGGAAGTACATTATATGGCCACGTTTTGTGGACACCTGATCACCACACCAACTTTATGACCAAAAGTATGTAGATACCTGTAGATACCCCTTCACATTATTGAGTCCAGGTGTTTCCAGTGAAGGATACTCCTAATGGTACAAGATAAAGGCCTATTAGACAATTGTGGGCTTCCAACCTTGTTACAACAGTTTGGAAAAGGCTCACACATGCAGGAACAGTCGTAAAACATGGTTTGATATGGAGGAATTTAAGTGGTCACACGGAGGCCTGACCTCAGCATTATTGGTGAGATGAATTGGAACACCAGTTGTGCAGTTCGTCCAACATTTGCACCTGACCTCATAAAAGATTCTTGACTAAATGGGCACAAATTCCCACAGACATGCACCAAATCTTGCGGAAAAACCTTTCCAGAAGAGTGGAGGCTTTTAGAGCCACAAAACGGGAGAGCAAATTGTTTTAGAATGTTCAGCAAGTTCATATAGGTGTGATGGTCAGGTGTCTACAAACATTTGGCCATATTGTGCAGCACAGTTCTTTGCATGCCACCCATGCCTTGGGTCTATTAGGACATGCCTTGGGTCGCCTATACGAAAAGACTTACCTTGGTGCTCTGAGGTGGGGGTTTGGTAAGGGACATATATAATCTATCCTTAAATCCATTGCCCTTCATGAGTCTTCACCCATGTCATGGATTCCCCCAAGTAGGAGAAGGTGTTAACAAGGAGTTAGCCTTGGAGCACCAACAAAAACAAGTCATCAATGGTACTTCCCATATTTCTTTTCTTGACATGTTACTGAAAACAAAATATAGAGACTACACATTCATAACGGCGTAAAGGGAAACAATAATGGTTTTGGTCAATTATTTGTATATATTTTTTTTCATATTAAGTTTTAAAAATGATCCATCATGTTACTATTTTCACTAAACTCCTAAAATCTTCAATTTATAAATGTGCATTTAATGCAGGGTGCTTTTTGACATTCTGAGGCTTGCAGAGCATTGTGGACTCTAATTAAACAGTCCAGCAGTAGCTGCTCCCTTTTGGACTGTCTGATACTTCATACAGAGCCATATGAGCTAGAGACATGGAGGCTGGTGCGTTCTTCCCCTAATCATTCAGCTGTGCACACAGGGGGTCTGATGACATTTTCTTTACAGTGTTGTGATCCAGTACTGCAGAAAAATAACACACTCTAGATTCTTTCTGCTGTGTGTGGTTGGTAAATATTAAATATTTACCAACCATGAAAAATCTATCCCATCCCATCCCATCTATCCCATCCAATCTATCCTATCCCATCCCATGCCATGCCATCCCATCTATCTTATCCCATGCCATCCCATCTATCTTATCCCGTCCCATCTATCTTATCTTATCCCGTCCCATCTATCTTATCCCGTCCCATCCCATCTATCTTATCCCGTCCCATCCCATCTATCTTATCGTATCCCATCCAATCTGTCCTATCCCATCTATCAGTCCTGGGGACAATGGTTCCTAGGACAGATGGAGAGGATTATTCTCCCCAGCAAGAACTGTTGGGGGCAACAAAAACCCAACTAGTTGCTAATTCATCCCCATTCTATACAAACCTAAAAAAAAAAATGCCCTTTAATCCTTATCCCTGAACTTCATAAAATAAATATGTACACAAACACTACACATTCCCTTTGCAAAAAGTTTGATCATTAGGGTTGCTGTGTGACAATAGTCTACAGCCTCGCCTCTGATCTTTCTCAGAAAAGTTTGTGGCAGATATGTGTTCTAGAGGGCTGGTTCCATGCCTGCGGCAAACAAGGAAGAACTTGGTTCAGTATCAAGGCTGCGGTTAATTCGTAGCTTTCTTCAATATTTGTGTCCCAGCTTCATTAAATTCCTGGGTTTTTCAGGCCTTTTAACATGGAGCTGACCAATTCCTACACTGACTAGAGGTTGCAGAGAACTAGCCGGGGTGGTGGTGGGTGAGACGTTCAGCTTATTAGCAAGATAATTAGACATAAAGCCCGTATAGTGTGAACTTAGAAATACCATTGCCACAGGGCCTTGCCGGGAGGAGGGGGGGATCCTCACCTGTTAATCAATAGTGTAAACCACAGGTGGATTGCTGAGATGTAACCGACCACAAGTCTCTCGTTTTTTTTGCTGTATAGCAGACATTACATTGTTGGCTTTTCTTTGCTATTATTAGAAACTGTTCTATAATGCCGTGTGAAAATCCAACAGATTAGTACAATACTATGATTTTAACACACACAACATCAAGCAGTCTTCTGGCCAGGCCAGTGATGTGATGCCCTCAGAGCGTTATGATCTGTAAGCCCAAGCCTATGTGGTGATCTACCCCATGGGTAGTACTTGATGGCCTGGTCTCACAGGAAGTTGGTTAAAGTAGGTGGTGCTGTCATTCAGCCCAAATGATGACTGGTGGTGGACTGGAGTTTCTGCTACAGACATGGTGAGTATTTCACTGAAAGCAGCCTTTTTTCCCCCCAACATACCTGACTATTTATTTTGTAAAGCTGGACTGCTCCTTGTTGCATTTCAGCACTGATGATCTCATGCAGCCTCTTTGCAGCCACTTCCTGTCTTCATTCACTCCAGCAATGGCTGCATGGCTTTTCTCAGGGTGAGTTTCCTGAGGGTAACACTATTGAAACATATCTGTGTAGCGTGTATCGCTACAGCCGCTTGAAGTCTCTGTTGGAAGTTCATGTGATGAGCGGAAAACACAGGAGAACATTTGGGAGACAGGGGCCGACCAATGTCGCCCTGTGCCAGGATGTGCTTGCACACAGGCTTTAAAAGCAGGAAAAGACTGAGAAGTGGACTGAATGATATATTAATTATCCTGTAACAATGGCACCTGGAAGTGGCTGAGTTATATTAGGCAACAAGTGAACATTTTGTGCCTGAAGTTGTGTGTTGGAAGCAGAAAAAATGGACAAGTGTAAGGATTTGAGACTCTGACAAGGACCAAATTGTAAAGGCTAGACAACTGGCTCAGAACAACTCTAAAACTGGACCTCTTGAGGGATGTTCCCGGTCTGCAGTTGTCAGGACCGACCCAAATTGGTCCAAGGAAGGAACCTGGTGAAGCAGTGACAGGGTCATGGGCTGACCAAGGTTCATCGATGCACGTGGCGAGCGAAGGCTGCTCCGATCCAATAGAAGAGCTTATGTAGCACAAATACATAGCTGAAAAAGTTCATGCTGGTTCTGATAAAAAGGTGTCTGAACAGCATCGCAGTTTGTTGTGTATGGGGCTGCATAGCCACAGTCTAGTTAGGGTGCCCATGTCCACTGCCAAAACTGCCTATTTGAGCATCAGAACTGGACCACAGAGCAATGGAAGAAGGTGGCCAGAACTGATGAATTATGTTTTCTTTCACATCATGTTGATGGCCGTGTGTGTGTCTTGCTTACCTTGAGACGAGATGGCACCAGGATGCACTATGGGAGGAAGGCAAGCCGGTGTAGGCAGTGTGAAGCTTGGGGCAATGTTGTCCTGCCAATAATGTGGATGTTACTTTGACACGTACCACCGACCTAAACATTGTTGCTGCCCAAGTACACCCCTTCATGGAAACGGTATTCCCTGATGGCAGTGGCCTCTTTCAGCAGGATAATGCTCCTTGCTACAGTGCAAGAATGGATTGAGGAAAACGATAACGAGTTTGAGGTGTTGACTTGGCCTCCAAATTCTCTAGATCTCAGTCCAACAGAATGTGAGGGATATGCTTGAAAAACAAGTTTGATTCATGGAGGCCAATCACCTCACAACTTGCAGTACTTAAAGGATCTGCTGCTGACGGCTTGGTGACAATACCACAGCATACCTTCAGAGGTCTAGTGGAGTCCATGTCTTGACGGGTCAGGGCTGTTTTGGTGGCATAAGGAGGGCCTACTCAATATTAGCCAGGTGGTCATAATGTTATGGCTGATCAGTGTGTGTGTGTGTGTGTATGTGTATATATGTATATGTATATATATATATATATATATATATATATATATATATATATATATATATATATATATATATATATATATATATATATATATATATATATATATATATATATATATATATATATATATATATATATATATATATATATATATATATATATATATATATATATATATATATATATATATATATATATATATATATATATATATATATATATATATTAATATAATATATATATTTTTTTTTTTAAATGCCAAGTAAACCATTTCTTGATTGTTCCATAGTCAACCATACCATGTCTCTGTGTTGGGGTTCCTCCTTCAGTATCCTATATGTATACCAGCTTTGATTTCCAGCAGTTTCTGTTACAGTTGATTGTCAGCCTGCTAAGCATGTTTTTTTTTTTTTATAAATATTGATTGATCAATTGATTTTCTTTGCAAATGTTACACCCTTCTAAGATCAATCAACTTACCCAGTCAATGATGCTCAATAGGCAGATGTTTTTTTTTTCTTGTTTTCTTTTTCAAGCTGTATAAATTTTCATTTATTTTGTTAATGAATTGCAGTTTTACATTTAAATGTCATTACCTGTTCCTTGTCGACTGTAAAACTTTGCAGAGCACTTGACGAAAGCGGTCTCTAGCTAATGCTGTGACCCAGAAGTGACCTCTTCTGCTCCGGTTCAGTTCGGCAGATAAAACTGGGACATTAATTAGTTTACTCTCCTAAATGAAAGGGCACCATCATAGGAATCTCTCTCTCCATTAAGTGTCTCCATATTGACCGTCCAGCTTTTGTCTAGCTGGAAACGCAGCAAATGAGTTTCCCTAATGAGCCATCAGCCTCGTGGGGACAGTTATGCATTGCGGAGTGTGAAGGTAGCCTAATGGGACCTCCATTAGGAGCGCTTGTCTGCTGCAATCACCCCCTTCTTTGCCATTAGGTAGCTCTTGGAGTGTGCAGCCTCCAGGGCTTCGGCGTGATAGGCTGGCTGAGACGTGTTCCACTGACCCCTCTGTCTCCCTGTCTGTTCCCTTTCAGAGTTTTCAGGGCATGAAAGTCCTGAGTAAGCGGCGAGGGGTCTTTTATCTCATGACTTGGCTTCTTATATATGTGTAGCACAGCAGAAAGTAACCCATGTAACCCTTTCAGGCGCTTGATTGTGTGTGTGTGTGTGTGTGTTTTTCTGCTTGTAACAAAGGTTAAAGCATATGTCAAGGCAAAATTTTAAAAAAATAAAAACCAGAGCAAGCAAAAAAAATATTTCCACCTCTTTGGAATACATGCACTTTTCCTGATGTGTTTAGTCTTTTAAACATTCTGCAAATACAGAAAAATAATTATTGTTATGCCCCAAAAATATTATGCTCCTATCTTTTTCTTTGATATGACCGTATATATTTCTCAGCACGTGGTGTCAGCCCTTCCTACTTCATTTCTGATGTATTACAAAAAACCCAGACTACACCTCATCTCCTCCCTCCTCATCTCCATAACCCTTTCTTGTGCACAGGTAGCTGATGGTACTGCCCCGTCCAAATCCGAGAATGCCTTTTTATTCACTGACGAAAATAAATACTAGCCATTCTTTGAGTGGCCGGCGTGCCGAGTGAGCAACCTCCTGTGAATGGAGGCCACACAGTACAGGACACAGAAGATCATGGCCAGCACTGTAGTAGCTCTAGCTACTACAGTGCTTTACAGGATCCCCAGTGCACAATCAGGCATGACATATGCATACTTACATTGGGCCAAGCAGGACCAATATAAGTATGCAAAATAATGCATGCCTGGGTTCAGCTTTAATATAACGTAATTTCCCAAATCTGCAGCTTTCAATAAAATATAGTTCTAGAAAGTTAAATATGTGATATGCCATAGCCCAGTGTTTCACCGGTCACCCATGAAAACCTGGTTTTGTCTCAATTAAAAGATATCTGACTGAAGTGAGCGTTGTGCTTTTTTTCTCAGGTGCCGTCATTGGAGATGGGCAGTCTGCTGTTGCCAGTAATATTGCAAACACAACTTACAGATTGCAGTGGTGGGACTTCACTAGATACGATTTGCCAGAGATCAGTAATGGTAAAGTGGCTCTTGCAATGACTGTCAACCTTTTTTTCTTTATTTGCAACTCCGTTGCCTCTCCCGCTTCCGTATGACATTACTGTTTTCTGCCTTTTTCTGCAGCTACGGCTAACGTGCTTGTTCAGAACTGCAAGATCTACAATGATGCCAGTTGTGATATCTCTTCTGATGGGCAGCTCCTTGCTGCCTTCATCCCAAGCAGTCAGCGAGGATTCCCAGACGAAGGCATATTGGCGGTGTATTCCTTGGCTCCGCACAACCTAGGTGAAATCCTTTTCACCAAGCGTTTTGGTAAGCTGTCATCTGAAACTTAACAGACCATTTTTTACTTGTTCATAGTGTTTTAAGAGTGATGAAATAAATATTGTGTCCAGTAGCAACCAGATTTTCCTTTTACATTCCGCTATACCGCATCGCACTGCTCTCTTCAGAGTGGCTGCTGGAGCCCATATCAGCAGACTCTTCTAGTACATGTAGTCCAAGGTTTCCAATGCTGTTGGGCCCCTTTCAGTTTTTTGATTAGTGACCTTGTGGATGGGACAGGAGATAATTGTCCATTTTTGCTGATGACACAGAATTTAACGTGCAACTCCAGACCATTTTTATTTTTCCCTTTTATTTAGAGTAACAGCCTCTGTTGTATTGTCATCTTTGTCCTCACTGGGGAGATTTTTCCAACACCTCCTCTCTCCTTGGCAGTTGGTCAACACAAGGTGAAAGAAACTCCCAGTGTTGTCAATGGTGAAGAAATTTCCCAGTTGGGTGGGACATCTGTTCTGGTGATAACTGTCAAAGGCAGGATTTCCCCTAGTTTTAGAGAGATTTCCTGTTGTGACCTTGGGACATAGAATGAGGATGAAATGCTTCAGAAGGATGGTTTTAAACCTCATCCACATGTTTATCAAAAGCCAATCTCAGAGGTTGCACATCCAATCGTGGAACTGTCCAAACATCAGATAAAGAGAAATTCAGCACCGCTTATGCAGTTTCCGTTGACTTGAATCCATGCATAACAAACCAATACAGACACTCCTCGGCTTATGATCGGGAAACGTTTGCTGGAAAATCCATCACAGCCTGAAAATATCGCAAACCGAGGAGTGTAGTTTTGTGTACTGTCCGTGGTCGGCAGCAGACAGTACACAATGGGAATCACTAGCAACTGCTATTGGCTATTTCAAATTGCAATTGCAGTCTGGCTATTAAATCCCCACCCACTAAGAGGAGGAGTGGACCTGAGAGAGAAAGTTCTCTCTCGGGTACGCTCCTATGCTCAGTGGGTGCAATAGCTAGCCTGCTATTGTAATTTGATTTAGACAATCGCAGTCTTGCTATTGATCCCGGCTGTTAGCCTGCGGAAGCGAGCCAGCAGGTATTTAGGGAAGCGGAGCGCATCGGGGCTGGTTGCTTGAGAGTTACTATTCACTCTCAAGCAACTAGTAACTAATTTTCCGGCACCTACCGATCCGTGGGTGCCGAATAACTAGAAGTTTACTGTATAGTAAACTCCATCGTAAATGCGAAAAATCATAACTCGATTGATCGCAACCCAAGGAGCATCTGTACTTGGAGGACATACAAGTCCTTTTTTAAGCAATGGTTATTACCTTGACGCGGAACCTGCATGCCCATAAAACCTTGGTTAGCCATACACAATTTAAATTCTGTAAGCAGTGCTGGCATTTTCTTTATCTGATTTTCTCCAGGAGAGACTCAGACAGCAAAGAAACAAATCTGATTGAAGGTCTACTATTTCACCACTTCAAAACAGTTTTGTCTGGAGCCCCCACTTCACATATCTTTTAGCGTTGTCTAGCTGCATAGGTGTCTTCACCACTGATGCACTTCGCGTAGTTTGGATACGCAGACATTTTTGTTCTTTTTTTTTTTTTATACATGAGAACAAATGTATTTGGGCATTTGATGTTTGACTGCATCATCTTTGCGCAGGTCCCAATGCTATCTCTGTGAGTTTGTCCCCGATGGGCCGGTACGTTATGGTTGGCCTGGCCTCGCGTAGAATCCTGCTGCATCCTTCCACAGAACACATGGTGGCTCAGGTCTTCCGGCTGCAGAAACCACACGGAGGAGAGACGTCTATGAGGGTGAGTTCATGTTTTCTTCATTGGGCCACTGTTTTCATTTTCTTTGTGAATGTGTCATGGTTGTGTGAATTGTTTACTGCAGAACTTTAGGTAACAAGTAAAGTAAATCATTGAAGTGTTAGAGAGGAGCATGGAGATTGCCACAACTGACCAATCTTCTAGTTGCTCGTCTGTCATGCTCACGCAATACTTTAAGTTGCCAGCCCACATTAACTAGATGAGTTGCAAATAAAAAATAAGGAATGTCCCTTACTTTTGTATGTTTGTCACCCATAGCTGCTCTATACATCAATGCTATTTTTAGCAATTATATTGAAATTAAAAAAATTATGACCAGAAAAGAAATGCAGGCAGTGCACCCTAACATTGGTGGTCAGTGGAAAAGTGACTCTTAATTGATAGTCAGTGAAAGACGGCCCTAGTGCACTGGTGGTCAGTGAGAAGAATACTCCTTTCAGATAGCTGAAAATATAAATGGTATTAATGGTAGCTTATCTGAGAGGCAGAGATTACTCATCACTCAAGTATCCCCTAACCATCTCTGGAGGACAAAACACAGAGAGCGCCTCCATCGTGTAAAACTTTTTAATAAAAGAGAATGAAAACAGTTGAAAATGTACTCCCAAACAGAGATAGATAACAAGCATAAACAGATCAGGTAGAGCAGACTTAGCCAGCCGATTGGTTCTGATGAAGGAGGCGTGACCTCGGAAATGCGTCAACCAAGAAGGACAGATAGCCGCCTGGCTAAGTCTGCTCTACCTGATCTGTTTATGCTTGTTATCTATCTCTGTTTGGGAGTACATTTTCAACTGTTTTCATTCTCTTTTATTAAAAAGTTTTACACGATGGAGGCGCTCTGCGTTTTGTATTTCAGTTCTGTGGTTCCCCTAACCTTCGAGAGCAGCCCTGAAAGTGTATTACATTGAAGATCTTCCTCTCATCTTTGACTCATGTTGCTGGCGCTTATGTGTTTATTTGTTTTTCATCTCTGGAGGAACCCTAGAATTTCATCAACACCTGTGTGAGAACGGCTGAGCCAGACAAAGTAGGCTTCTAAAGCTGGCCATACCACCTATCTCCAGTTTATCTGCAGATTTTCTATGGTCAGATGGAAAAAGTGCAACAGATTCCTCCATCTATGCTAAACTGTGTGGATGGAGCAATCTCCCGCTGGGCCAAGTTTCAGTATCTTGCTAGTCGGCCCCCGCTGGCTGTCAAAATACCTGAACAATGCCTCCATCCAATGAGAGTGTTCAGGTATTTTGACAGCCACCGAGGCCGATTAGTGAGATACTGAAGCTTGGCCCAATGGGAGGTTCCTCCATCCACGCAGTTTAGCGTAGATGGAGCAATCTGTTGCACTTTTTCCTGACCATTGAAAATCTGCAGATAATATATAGCTTTAGAGTGTTGCAGAGTGAGACAACAGCTTCATGTGTTGTGCACCTCTTTGATTCCTATCCTGAATAGGGCCAGTCATTTCTGCAATCTCTTCATTCAGTCAGTTTGATGAAAGTTGTAACATTTTCTAACGCAACTTATTTGCTGGGAAACTTGTGTGCTTGCGTATGTCTGTGAAGCGTCTCATTTATTCAGGTAATGGTCTAGCTACCAGTAGTTAGACGCATTAACTGGACTTGTTCTCTAATGATGAAGACCTTTTACCACTTGTCCTGGTGGCTTTCTCAGAGATGATGAGTGGTGAAACATCTTCAGTATTACAGAACAAGTCCAGTTGAATGTGATTTTGATTATTTCAGGTTATGCTTTCAGAGTTCTATCTTTGCACAGAAGCATCAGACCAATGTTGCAGGTCATCACTCCTACATTATAATTCGCTCTCCGTTATCCATTGTGCTGAATTAATGAACTGTCAAGTACAGAAGGATGTGGTGGGGAAGGGATCCTGAGCAGCAGTATAAAAGGAAACCTGTTTTTACATAGTGTGTAAACTAGGGATGCACTGATACCGATACTAGTATCGGTGCCGATGCCGAGTATTTGGGGCGAGCACGAGTATGCTCCGATGCCTAGCCCAATATTTCGGTATCAGGAAGCCGGACAGCGCTTCATTACACGCTGCCCGGCTTCGTGATTGGCCGGGAAGCCGGCTCCATGCTCTCTCGTCACTTGTGACGAGAGAGCATGGAGCCGGCTTCCCAGCCAATCAGGAAGTGGGGCAGCATGTAATGACGCGAATGGAATTTTAGGTAGAGTAGGGAAGGGTTAGACTCTGTCAAGTTTTTGGGTAAGTGTACCCCTCTCTTTGTACTGGTGACCATTGTCCTCAAAACAAAGTAAGGTGAGATTCAAAATGATAGGTTTATCCCTAGAATAAGAGCCAATGGGAAATCTTCCAGTGGGGATAACTGTTCCAGGGACTGTCTTAGGAGGGGAATTCCCCTCACTTTTACAGATTTCCTCTAACTTCCTGTTGCATCCCTGGGGATCGGAAATTACAGGAAATTTCCCTAAAAGTACACTGCAAAAACTGGCAGAGATTTTAAACCTACCCTACGTCAAAACTAACAAAAAAATTTTGTCTATATATATATACATACATTTTATTCATTTTTTTTAACATCAATCTTTTCCATGTTATTCTGTGTTTGCTGTAAGGGAAGTGGAGGTGTTACCAACATTGCATCTGATTCCAGCTGTCAGGTTGCAAATAAATAAGCTTGGGTTTGAAGGGGATGTTTCCTACATTGAATCTGATTCCAGCTGTCATTTTTCCAGCTCGGGTTTGATTTAATGTAATGTACAGTCTCAGATTTTTGTCTCTTTTGTAGCTGACGATCACCCAGCACTGCACGCTCTTGATCACCACTTTCAGTCTGTTCATACTTCCTGGATTTGAATACACGATCTTCGCGCCCTGCTGCCTGTTAGCATATGTGAGATTCCCCAAAGCCCATTAGCTTGTGCATAACCGTGATGTTTTCAGACCTCCGCTGAGATGCCAGAAATAAATTGGCATGCAGACAGGCAGTCCAGTAACGTAGGGAACACAAGACTGGCTGTGCTTGTATGGGAATGCAAACACATGCCAAGCCGCCCTCGCGCTTTTCAATTGAGTGAATCCATTTCCTTATTTTTACTCATGCCTGCCGTCGAGGCCTCGGTATCCACCCTTTCCCCTTCTCACAGGGGAAACGGTTTTAGATCACGCACACACACACGCACGCACGCACGCACACACACAATGTGTATCTATAATACACACACACCGATCAGCCTTAACATTATGACCACGCACCTGATTCCCATTCTGCTGCCAAAACGGTCCTGAGCCATCGAGGCATGGAAGCCATTAGCTCCCTGGAGGTATGCGGTGCTATCCAGCAGTCATTAGCCGATCCTTTAGGTCCTGTTAGGAGGTGGGGCCTCCATGGATCGGACTTTTTTTTCAAGCACATCCCACAGTTTCTCAATTGGATTGAGATCTGGGGAATTTGAAGGTTAAATCAACACCTCAAACTCGTTATTGTGTTCCTCAAACCATTCTAGAACCATTTTTGCAGTGTGGCAGGATACATTATCCCGCTGAAAGAGGCCACTGCCATCAGGGGATACTGTTTCCATGAAGGGGTGTACTTGGTCAGCACCAATCCAGATGAATGGCACGACCTAAGGTTTCCCAACAGAACATTGCCAAAAGCATTACACTGCTTCCGCTGGCTTGCCTTTTTCCCATAGTACATCCTGGTGCCATCTGTCCCCCCAGTTAAGCAACACATATGCACCCGGCCATCCACGTGATGTTAAAACGTGATTCATCAGACCAGGCCACCTTCTTTCATTGCTACCTGGTCATCTATCATTATTTGGCCCTTGTCAGAGTCCCTAAAATCCTTAGACATTAGCCAATTAACCTACCAGCTTCATCTTTGGAGTGTAAGAGGAAATCGGACGCAAACCCGGAGAATATGCAAACTCCATGCACATAGCGTCCTTCAAGCTGCAAGGCTGAACTAACCACTGAGCTATTGTGCTGCCCACAAATAAGCATTTAATATGACACAAAATTCCCAGAGCACAATGGAATAGCTTCAAATTCTACAAAGCAAACCACAGCCTTCAATCTTCATTTGTCTGACTGAAACCTTGTACTTTGTTGTACTATAAGAGATGAGTCGTATTTAAAATCCTGCTTGAGCTACAGAGCCTGTAAACAAAATGCTTTTTGGAAAAGCTATAGAGATATGCATATGTGAGAATGAGCTTAACAGTCGCCCTGAAGGCTCAGTAACAGCTTGCAAAGATACAAAAATGTTGTATTTATCTGACTTTAAGGGCCCATTCTCGCCAGATTACCACCAGACCTGAGTGTTTCCGGACCCAAAGTACATCCCAATGTATCCCTATGCTATTCCTGGCCTCTGTTCCCACCAGCGCAGTCTGTACCAGACCAGAAAAATACTGCTTGTCCTATTTTTGTCTGGGATGCACTGGAACGCATCAAAAACGCTTGGAACGCACCTGTAAGACAATTTTAAGCTAAAATAATTAAATTTTCAAATCGCGGTAAAAAAGCAATGCCCTATGTTCTAGATCTGGTCCGGAAAATGGTGTGAACCCAGCTAAAAAACTGTACTTTTTTTTTGTTTAGTCTTGACCATAGTAAATAAAAATATATACAAAACCAATACACATTTGCTTTACACATCACAAAAAAATGTATTTTATTGAAAGATGTGAAAATGAGGATATTTTACAGGCAGAAGCAGCAAGTGTAGAGAAATATATTGGAGGAAGATAAAGAGGCAAATTAAAAACAAAAGGTTATAGAGATAACTGTAGTTTATTTAAACTGCATTTATCCCTGAGAACCGACTGTCGGGAGGTGTTACACTCGCTAATCTTGTTTATAGCTATTTGCTGCCCAGTGCGTTATTAAACTCCGAATCTGACGAGTGCATTTGTTCCTGCAAAGACAAATTGCTGAAAACCGCTCCTTCAGAAGTACTTCCAATGCACACAGAACTGTCTTCTCCATAGTAAAAATATTCATCTGTAATATTTCTAATGGAGAAACCTTCGCCTCGTCATTGTTTCCGGTGCAGGTGCTTTAAGTCCTTGCTTTTTAGGCGTAATGGTCACTAATATTGAAAGGTGGAATGAGTGGCAGCTGGCCTGACAGGTAATTGAGCTGAACATGCGCCGTTAAGGATCCAGCTAGCTGGTCATGGTCGGCAGGTCAGTGCTCTAATTACAAGGAGCTGTTTGCAAACGGACTCCGGCAGCCATGGCAACCGCATCCTCCAGGGAACGTTGGGGTGAGCTGGAGGTGCTGTATGTGGGTGCGGAGCGAAGAAGCATTGGATGCTGGAGGTGCAGGATTTGAGAGCGACGCTAGTGCCGCCATCGGGAAGGTAGTTTTCATAGCAAAGCTACAGGGCGTGATGGAGGGGTCCGCAAATGACATATTGCAAAGAAGAGACAACACAGATGGATGGTGACTGAGGGTTTAGGGAATATACAATTGCACAGGCGATGCCGCTGATTATCTCTTCTCGAGATCCAATCTTGTTAATACTGTATAAAACAGTGTCATGCGATTACAAGCAGCTTCCTCAGTAATTATGACACATACGGCCTCCACACTGGGGTTGTGTGGATAAGCCGTCATCGACATCATGAGCCTGAAAGCTCTCTGGGGAGCGAATGTATGCGAGGAAGGAGCGGAAGTGAGACGCTGCAGGGTTGGAGCTTAATGACCAGTTTAAAAAACTAAAAGAGTTCTGAGGAGGGCTTCACGTCTCCTAGAATGCCGCTGGCCGCTGTCCGTATGTAAAATGAGCTCTTATAATTGTATTCAAATCTGCAGCTCTTTACGTAGTAACATTTTATGGACTTTCAAATGCTTTTAATTGACAGGCTCACCTGGGGAAATGTAGAATTGTCCCTTGGTGAGGCTGCTTCCTGGGTAAGGCCGCCACTTTTCAACATGTCGGGTTGGATCTGTATTGGGAAATTTTGAATGTTCAGCTGCCATGATTTGTAGTGCCACATGAAAGACAAAACAGTATAATCCCTCTAAGGACATTCACTAAATATAACCAATTACTACTCTTACATATTATCTTTTATGCTGTAGGTTAACTATCTTTTCAATACCCTACACCCTTGCAAACTGTGTGACTGTGCCCAATCTTGATCATTCAAATTAACAGCCAACCTTACACCGGTTGGCTGTTAATAATGCCCCGGAGTGCACTCCGGGGCATTATAGAAGATATTTTTGGGTTCTTTATTATTTTTGTTACCCTGGTTGTTACTCTCAGCTGTGGCATTCCAAGGAGGTGGAACAGCCGCACAAAAAAAAACACAAACAGGGTTATTCACAAAAGGGTGAAGGGTTTGGAGAAGGCCGGAGAAGTGAACAATCTAGGACAATATAGCTGAACTGGAAAAAATCTCCAATTCAACTCACTTTCCAGTTCAGCTATATTGTCCTAAATTGTTCACTTCTCCGGCCTTCTCCAAACTCTTCACCCTTTAGTGAATAACCCTGAAAGTTTTTGCACATGTACTTGGTAGTTAAGCTGGTCATACACCAGCAGAATTTCATTCAAAAAAATTTGTAACATTCATTCTAGTTATTTGTAACATTCATTCTAGTTAGTGGGGTCAATTCGATGGTCGTTTTCAACTGTAGTGATGAAAAGAAAAAAAAAAAATCTAAGGAACAGGATGGAAATTCTTTCTTCAACGAACAAAATTCTAACTGAATTAGGTTTTTGTTCAGGAAACTCCATTCATTCCAAAACTGGAAGATTAAAACCCAACACATTTTTGAATGCCACTCGGCAAGTCTCTGAAGGAATTATCAAATGTTCTAAAGAGATTTTTCATATTGACATTCGTACGACAACCAGGTTTAGGCTCACCATAGATTTGAGATGGCCAGCAGAAGACCTGATAGGTGCATGATTGTTCTGTGTAAAGTTGGGTCTACATGGTTAGAATTTCAAACGAATGGAATCGGGAAGGAACGTTCATACAACTTTCTAATCGTTGATGATCAATTTCTACCGCAGTGATGAAAAAATTGGGAGGATGTTAGAAATTTTTTCTCAATCGAACGAAATTCTAACAGTGAATGTGGTTTTCATTCAACAAACTCCATTCCAAAACCAAATGTTAAATAAAAATTGTGTGGACAATGGGACATATGGAGGCAAGAGCTGAGGAGGAACGAACAAACAATCTCCAACATTGGCCCAAACTTAGGTTGACCAATTAGGATCACTATATCAGAGGGATAAGGCCACCATTGCTGCTAACGCCCCCCCTTTAGGAATCGGTCTAGTAAGGCTTGGCTGGGTCCTCTACGCTTTCCTGGGCGCTCCTCCCTTTGAGGTCCCGGGTGTGACGACAGACAGAATGTGGTTGTTGGTTCTATTCCAGCCACCTCGTAGTCCTTTACTTCGGTTCTAGTCCAGACACCTGTTTTTGTAGGTCCCCTGAAGAAGCTATCTTTGAAACGCGTCGGGACGAATCATAACCGATATGTATTTTATATCTATGCAAGTTTTGGAATTATGACTGATCAAATAGAAGCATTTAGTCTGAGACTGTGATTACTGGGCATATGTTAAGCCCAAACCTTTCGGGTAACATTTTATATTGCAATAATGGATCCCCTTTTTATAGAGCGTGTAGTATCTTATATATTCAATATGTGGATGTTCAATACATTTTCTTATATTTTTTTTTATATGCAATGGTTTTTGCCTCTCTAGAAACCCAATTTTTTTCCTACTGAATGTATACTAGGGTGAGAGGCCAATAGAAGGGGCCTATGTTAAGGGAACTCACGAGTTTTGTTTGAATGTTAAATAAAAATGAAAATCAAATGAAAGTTCAAGTGACAATCTTCAAGCCTCTGATGGTACTATTGATCGTTCTGATGGGATTTTTTGTGCGGAGGTTCATGCTAAAATCTACCCGTGTATACCCTACTTAAAGGCGAATTATGGGGAGAGTGAAATGCACTCATCCCCCTAATGAGAGCCGATGTGTTACACTGCAGCTTTCACACGTCTGCTCTACAGATTGGGAACTGAGCGATCACATACTACACAAGGTATTGGACGGGAGGACGCCAAGGGACATACCATCTCTCCAGCAGAGCACTCTTTAACAACCAGCCAGCTGTGAGGTTCGGGTGTGTGTTAATTTTTCACCCTAGGTGACGAAAAGCACTTAACCATTGCAGTGCAGGGGTAGCCCCACTGCAAGGGTTAGGAATATTTTTTCCCGAAGTTCTTTAAAGAAAACACTGCAGTAACTCACTAGAAACACATTATACTTTCCTTTCACTGAAGCAGGAGCTTGGAGAAATCAGCTGCTGGGCTGATGAAAGGTTTATACAGTATATATTTTTCCTAGAATTGTGTTGGTGGAATTGCTCAGGCGTCGAACAACTTCTAGGAAGGGGGACCTTGGGGTAAAGCCGTTCATTGACATTAAGACATTTAATACATCTGATTCCACCTACTTGCTCCGGACTTCGATGTCCCAGTGCCGCTATCCATTCTTCTTCATGAAGTCCTCATGGCTTATCTGTCAGTGACACATTGCATGCAATCCTCCCCTACAAGCAGATAAGGGCCAGAATAGTGAGACATAGCAGCACTGGACCTGGTGTTCCACGTGTATCCACATCCCACCAGATGGAGATTATCAGCCTGTCTAGGTCCTTTTATACAGAGTCCCTACACTATAGCCAAAAAATTACCATGGCAGCTACAATTAAAGGAAATCTCCACATTTATTTCCTAGAAGAACGAAAATAGATTTTGAATTTTTTTTTATACTATTTAGAAATTGACCATCTATTTTTTTATAATTTATACTAATATATTAACTTTTTAATTCTGTTTCTGCAAGTCGAGTGTTGTGGGTGACGCTAAAAATGGAGAGCCTTCGGATTTTCTTTTATGGATGCCTTTTCCCTAAAGGTTCTGTATAATGCGTCTGGCTATTAGTCAGGTTAAAGTATAATTAAAGCCTCCGTTTTTTTGTTTGCATACATCTACTGCTAGTAAGCAGTAGATATGTACAAAAAGTTGTTTTTTTAAACGCTTTGAAAAGGGTTAATACTCACCTGTGTCTTCCCCGCGCGCTCCCGTCCGAAAATCTGAATTTTCTCGGGCGGCTGCAAAGCATCTTGGGGCGGGCGCAGTTCGGATTTTCGGCCGGGAGACGAGAGACACAAGGTAAGTATATGGACGCGTGCATCCGCATGCAGACACCGTGGGACAGGAGGTGCCAGCAAGGACAGCGTAGTCGGCGCTGGATCGGAGATTCGCAGCAGCGCTGGAGAGAAGGCTGAAAACGACAGGAAAGAAGATGATCAGATTAAGAGACATCATTTAAGGTAAGTGCTTACATTATTATTGGGGGGAGGGAAAAAAAACATATACTTTAATGTCACTTTAAGGTATTCCAACTGACTATTTGTTTGGTACACCGTAAGAGACTGTTGCCTCAAAAAATCCAATAGGAGCTCCCTGCAGAAGAAGATGGGAAAAAAAGTTAACATTTTTACTCGTAACCTCATCTTTTATATTTAATTTAAAAAATGGGTAATTTGTTGTGTTTTGGGGCATTTAATTAAATTTGTCACTAAATTTTGGGGGGGGGCGGCCTTCTTCGGGACACAGGTAAGTCGCCAGAATCGCTTCTGTTGTAAAGCCGAAAGTCGGCTCTACAAGTTTAAACAGAGTCCCGGCGGCAAAAGAAGGCAAGATCAATGTTGGTTGCCTATAAACATATTTCTACGTGTCCGCTGTCAGTGTCTTCATGTTCTGGAAACATGATGGCTGGAGTGTGGTCGCCATCAGCAGCACACACTTTCTTTTCCCCTAGTTTTAAGGCCTACACTTTCTTTTCCCCTAGTTTTAAGGCCTGCAGAATGTGTGACATCTGGTGTAGGTTATGGTTTGGCTGTGATGTAGAACCTTTGCTGACTTTTGTCTTGTTGATTTTCAGCGTGTCTTTAACGTGTTGTACCCGATGCCTGCTGACCAAAGGCGACACGTCAGCATCAACTCAGCTCGCTGGTTGCCTGAGCCTGGACTGGGATTAGCGTATGGTACCAACAAGGGAGACCTGGTGATCTGCCGGCCAGAGTAAGTATAGGATGATGTCTTTCTGGCTAAACCCAGCTGTATAGAAGTGACTTCTTCCTGAAATGATGGACCATGAAAGTCTCAAGTTCTATATCCAATTTGTTAGAATCTCCTATAAACTGTGTTTCAACTTTAACCTCAGACTTTGGTTGAGAGATACAAAAAAAAAAAGTATTTTTGCTGTTGGTTTTATAAATATATATATAAATTGTATCTCGCAGTTTTAGCAAACTCCATTGCAGACTCCTCTGCTGCTTAACTGAAATGCACATATTAAAGAGGAACGTTACCCAGAGCTTTGAAATGACGACAAAGTCACTTTTAGCACTGTTTAGTAATGACAATCTACAGACACATACTTCTAGATAATGGCCAGCTTTTTATTCTTTGCATAACTTATTTTTCTTTTCCTCCCCATTCTTATCACAACGGCCATTTTTACTAAGGGCAGATTGATATTTCCTTTACTCCCTGGAACTCTGGCACATATGACCATGCACATCATCTCAGGGGAGGAAAATGCCTTTCCCTGAGATCTTGTGAGACTACAGATGAGATTTCCCAGCAATGCTCTGCTGATGTAACCTTCCCAGGATGCAACGCTTGGGCACAGATTATATCACTAATGCCCAAGAGGACCAGGAAGTGGAAAAACAATCATTGTAAGCAAAATAGGTTTGTTTAAAGGAGAACTATGAGGTGAGTGATTTTCAGGCTCGATAGGGAAGTGAGCGAACACATACCGTCGCTCGCTCACTTCTCGATCCTAGCCGTGACTGTCACTCACGGCTCCCTACAGGGATTCCCCTCCACTAACCCCCCCCCTCCTCCCCGCTCTGATCCTCCAGCACTGACTGGAGAAATGAATGTGGGAGGGGGGCGGGTGCAGCTTGCTCTGTCTCTAGATAGGCAGAGCCAGCTGTCAATCACGCAGCTGGGTGGATCTCGACAGTAATGTCGGGATCCGTCCCGGCTGCGGCGGTCTCGGTATACCACAAGCTGTAGCTCGCGATATACTGAGCTTTGGGTCTCGGGAGGATGCTAGTTTATGTCTTCCTGTGACCCTGAGGAGAGCTATGGGGAAAAACACTGACCCCCATAGTTCTCATTTAACGAATGAATGTAAGATGAGTTCTTATCAGCATGCAGAGCTGCACGCTGATGTGATTTTTAGTGACGGGGGTAAGGGTCTGCTTTAAGTCAAATCACTTCCTGTGTGCTGTAGACACTTGATCAGTTCCAGTGTTCTAATATGGAAAATCAGTAGGCCAATCGCATGAGCAGGAGTTCAGTATGCAGTAGGGATGCACCGAAATTTTAGCCCCCGAAACATATTGTCCGAAAATGGCTCTTTTTTGGCAAATGCCAAAAGTGCCATCTTTCAGCCGAAATAGTGGTGCTTCCTTGGCTTCCCTCCTTCCAGCTGGATGCTGCTCTGTGTTCCAGGAGAGAAACTGTCACAGGTGGCTGAGTGGTCCACGAGAGGAGAGAGTTGTGAGCGGCCGACGTCTCTCCCCCCCGCACTACTCAGCCTCCTGTGACAGATTGGGAGAGCGGTGGTGTGGGGCAAAGACAGCTGTCACAGGAGGCCGGCGGGCGTTGCCGGGGAGGAGTCGGCTGTCGGAGATCGAGGACTCTTCCCTGCACCACTCGCTCAGCCTCCCGTCATCACACAACAATTGTTCGGGCAGGAGAGCAATATGCTTCCATTCAGTCTTTTTGACGTTAGAAGTACTACTTAGGGGAGCATCAAATAGACGCTACACCGCTGTTGGCCCCAGATCTGTGCACCTGGCTTATGGAATTGCTGGGTTGCTACATAGCATCAGTGCAGACATGGCTTGCTGGGGCAGCTGACGTTATGTCCAGTTCATTGCAATGAGGGACTATCCATGGAAAAAAAAAAAGTAATCTGAGAGCAGGGTCTCTTTAGCACCTGCATGATCTGATGAGCAAATGATGCTTTAATTATTTGCATTGTTGGCCAGTTTTCAATATGTCTGGCAGCCCTAAAAGAGAACCAGTCACAGCTGGGCTATTTGTAAGAATCTAAATATTCAGATTTCAATGTCTATAATTGTGCGTTTTTGCTCATAAATTTGCCCTCTGACTAAAGTTCAAATTTTAATTGACTCTGACTGAATATGAGATGATGATGATGGCACTCGAAGAGATGAATCTTGTTTAAAAGATTTTCACTCCTAAATGTTTGTCTTTGACATTCAGTAGACAACAATTATAAAGCTGTCACGAACTTAAGAAAATGCTCCTAGCACAGAAATTGCCTGCTTTTCATCCTGCGTTCATCTTTCTTCTCCTTAGCTGATCACAAGGGAAATCTGCACTGCTTCTCTCTTCCAGGTTCTCCCTCTGTACTAAGCCCATGTACAGTCAGTAGTCATTGAGCCTGGCCAGTGCATCGGCTGGTTCCCCCGGGGACATCAAACCGCCACCCCGGGAGACGCACCGTACGCGCATGGCTGCTAATGAGCTGTGTGTGTGTCAGTTTAATGTTATGAAGTTTGGCGTGATTCGTTCTAAATCAGGTTTCATTTTTTTATTTTTTTTTAGCACCATTAGCTTTATCGCTTCCTGCGGTTATTGATCAGGGGATCAATATCCCTGATTAACAAGAGCCTTTCACATACATTGTTGTGTTCCCACATGCCGCTTCCACCGAAGCCTGTCGCCGAGCAGAGGAAACAGGAGCGACAAGGATGATGGCACAGTGCTCTGTTGTGTTTTTATTATTTGATAACTGATTTCCGGTCTATAGGTGTTTATTTAAAAAAGGAAGCGCCGCCTTTACAAGCGCTATTTCATTTTCGCGTAGGTACCCGTAGACTGAGTCATCCATAGGCTTCTGAGGCCGCAGTTAGATCTGTGATCTTCATGTCAACACTCCTCCGCCGAATTTGACAGCCGTCAGTGGCTGTCTGCTCCCCCCCATTCGTTTCTGCGATGAGCGGAGGTTCCCGCAGGATGTGGATTTCCCCGTGTCAGCAAACCAAAAGTGCAACCCTGTGTGGTATAATTAAAGACATACACTGGTGTTTGTAGATGGTAGAGCACCAAACCATCAGCATGAACGTAACAGATTTGGATGTAGGAGAAAGACAACCTGTCAAGAAGTTTAGACGATGACCTTTTTGTGTTCGTGTTCAAGTGTTGTCATCTAATAAAATTGTCACATCTCTGTGGGACAAATGATTGCTTTGCCTCCTTAAAGAGAACATATACTGTAGCTGCTTTGATATTTTGTATATATTCCATGTGAAACACTGTAAATGATGATGTTAATTGCATCAAAGTATTTCATGTTTTTTAAAGCCTCGATTTAAAGTATAATTTTATGAATTGTTTTTTTTTATATATTTGCTTCTTACATAAGCAAGCTCTGCTAACTGCACAGATCTACTAATCACACAGACCCCTCTAAAGCTCAACTCTGGGATAAGCATATATTGCCTACATACAAGAGTCATGTGTATTCTTACTTGACTTTTGGTGAGCTTTGTGTATTTCTTCCAGATCTGTGCAGTAATCAATCATAAAACAACTCCTGCACTTTGCCTCTGTGCATGAACTTCCTGTAATAAAGACCGGTCACTGCTACTCTCCTTGTGCAGGGTGTCTGGTCTTCACTTCTGTTTAAACAGCCCCGATGCTGGCGACTTACACTGTATGTCGTCAGTCACGAAGGGGTTAATAGACCGGTCGCTGCTGCTGCTCTCTTCTTGTGCACTGGTGACTGGCAGGGCCGGATTTACTCTCCCTGCCGCCCCAAGGCCAGGATCCACAATACGCCCCGCGCCGCCAACCCCCCTTCCCCATTCACCGGCGCCCGCAACTTCCCCACAAGGTCACCGCTGCCTCCGCTCTGCCGCCCCGAGGCGGGGCCTCGGTGGCCTTGTGGGAAATCCGGGCCTGGTAACTGGTCTCCACCCCTTCCCGTAGGTTTCTGCAGGCATCCTCTCGTGGGTGGGAATGCTGGATCCCTCCCGCAGCTCTACAGGCTATGTGCAGTACAGTGATCATGTCACTGCCACATTTACAAGGAAATAACCAGGTTTTCAAAGACATTTGATGAAAGCTGAGTTGATTCATATCCTTTGTGGCTAGTGAGGAACATATTTAAAGCTGAACTCTGGGCACAAAAACTTCTATTGAATTATATTCTTCAATAGCCAGAAAGGATATAAATCCACTTTGTGCGCAAGACCTAAAAGTAGCATTGACATCACTCAACTACATGCTCCACATAGCCAGTGCACGGAGCAGAGCGGTGGGAGGGACCAAACAGGCCCCACCCACTGCAGGCTGGCTGGAGAAATCTATAGGAGGGGCGGAGACGAGAACAGTCACCCTGCACAAGAAGAGAGAGCAGCAGTGAGCTGCCTTTATTACAGGAGGGGGCAGAGATGAGACCAGTCACCCTGCACAAGGAGAGAGAGCAGCAGTGACCTGTCTTTATTACAGGAGGGGGCGGAGACAGGACCAGTCACCCTGCACAAGGAGAGAGAGCAGCAGTGACTGGTCTGTATTACAGGAAGCTCAGCCAAAGTTTCACACTGGATTACTGCACAGATCTGAAAGAAATACACAAAGCTCGCCAAGATTCAAGGAAGAATACACACGACTTTCATATTTATACAATATTTTCTTTTCACGGAGTTCAGTTTTAAATGAGAATTTTTGTGAGCTGAGTTCAGCTTCAAATACGAACAGAGGATCAAGCCCTTGGCCTCAGCAAGTAGAAAAGTACAAACTTTATCTTATGTAATATTGGAGTTTTTTTTCCTTTTTTTAAAAAAAATATTATTTTGTAGCTTTTTCTTCACTTCTCATTTATCAGTTTCCTAGAACATTTCATAGTTACAGGTCAGAAGACGGAGGAACTGTTGTAACAGTTGCTACAAGGAGCTGACATTAAAGCATTTTTGCAGATCTCTAAATATATATAATAATCAGTGGTCATAGATGGCCCCTAAACATGTAAAATATACAGGTCACACCTGAGAGTATAAAATCCTATGAATCTATAGAGTTCTGATTATAAGATTGCTGCGTATTGAATTGGCTTGATTGAACTTTGGTTGACATTTGCAAGGATTTAGCTCGGAAAAGATAACCTTGCTTCCCCCCCGGAACAGTGCTTAATGAAATTCGCTGGGGTTTGCCATCTAATTGTATTGTGACCAGATGACGAAGACAAAGGCTTGCCAGAATCCTTCTTTATAGTCACAACAGTCATTGGCAACCGCTAGAAATATGCTTTGTTCAAAAGGATAAAGTTTGAGAAGGAGGCAGAGCCGATCAAAACAATTCATTATTGTAGGGAACATGCAGCTATTTTCAGAGCTTACGGCCGGTTTCTGCAGCGCCGCGGAAGTCACAGCATCACGCTGAAAGCCATTGTCGAGGTTGTGTGGCCGGCACAATGGAGTACAGTGTGTCTGATGCACGCACAGGGTGAATGCAGGCGTCGGTAATCTAATATCCATGTGAATATGGATTACCTGCTTGCATCTAGTATCTTGATGAAATGTGTATAGGCATTTTAAAAGGACCTGTGGATTTAGGACGGCCTTCATTTGTTTGACCGTGTCCCCTATTCAGACACCCAGTGAGACGTTCAGTATTTTATTTATTGCAAGTATTTATATAGCTCTGACAATTTATGCGGCGCTGTACAATACTTTTCATTTACATCAGCCTCTTACAGTCTAAGGTTCCTATGTCTCATGCATACTATTCATTCACATCATTGCCTGCCCTCAAGGAGCTTACATTCTAAGATTCCTATGTCTCATGCATACTATACATTTACATCAGTCTCTGCCCTCAAGGAGCTTACATTCTAAGATTCCTATGTCTCATGCATACTATACATTTACATCAGTCTCTGCCCTCAAGGAGCTTACATTCTAAGATTCCTATGTCTCATGCATACTATTCATTCACATCAGTCTCTGCCCTCAAGGAGCTTACATTCTAAGGTTCCTATGTCTCATGCATACTATTCATTCACATCATTGCCTGCCCTCAAGGAGCTTACATTCTAAGATTCCTATGTCTCATGCATACTATACATTTACATCAGTCTCTGCCCTCAAGGAGCTTACATTCTAAGATTCCTATGTCTCATGCATACTATACATTTACATCAGTCTCTGCCCACAAGGAGCTTACATTCTAAGGTTCCTATGTCTCATGCATACTATACATTTACATCAGTCTCTGCCCACAGGGAGCTTACATTCTAAGGTTCCTATGTCTCATGCATACTATACATTCACATCAGTCTCTAACCACAAGGAGCTTACATTCTAAGATTCCTATGTCTCATGCATACTATACATTTACATCAGTCTCTGCCCTCAAGGAGCTTACATTCTAAGGTTCCTATGTCTCATGCATACCATACATTCACATCAGTCCCTACCCTCAAGGACCTTACATTCTAAGGTTCCTATCTCACATGCAGTCAGTGTATTCATTTTAAACTAGAGCCAGATAAACTACCAGCATGTCTTTGGAGTGTGAGAGGAAACCCATCCAAGCACAGGGAGAACATGCAAACTCCAGGTAGTGTTCTGACCAGGATTTGAGCCAAGGACCCCAGTGCTGCCAGGCGGAAGTGCTAACCACTAAGCCACTGCACTGCCCTCAGTAGGGCACTGTGCTTTTTGTTAGCTTATGGGATAACATGCATATCCATCGTCAATCCCGTTTGTATCGCACGTGGTGATTTTGCAACTTTTTGGCACAAGAAGAAACATGATCATTTTCCAGCAAACTCCATACAAATAGTGTCCTGGCCGGGATTCCAGCTGAGGACCTCAGTGCTGCCAGGCAGAAGTGCCAACCACTGAGCCACTGTGCTTCCCTCGGTAGGGCATTGGGCTGTTCATCGTTGGCATTTGTGATGATGTAATCCCACCATTCATTCATGAAGACCATCGAGAAGCATCTGACTGTCTATGGTTGGCTGTATCAGTTTTCTTGCCCTGTTAACAGTAAAAGATAATGCCTGTATGTAAAGGATGGATGGAGAGGGAAAGGGGTAGCTAGACCTCCCTGTCAGTGTTTGGGGTTTTGTTTGCGTTGTACATTGCTGCTGGGGAGATTGACCCCCTGTGTTCATAGTCGCTCGGACAGAAAGCAATGGGAAATGCAACATTTTAGAGTTGTCACCACAGCAAGTAATAGTGGAAAATCCTTTAACTGGGAACACCTGTTCGTATCACAACTCTCCAAAATGGGAATTCTGTTTCCCTTCGGGCTCCTTCACACATCTAACGGTGACCTGCTTTGTTCCGCACCGGATCAACGAGGTCACAACTAGAACACATAGAAAACAATTGTTTTCTATGTGTCTCATTCACACCACAATGCGGGTGCAAAGGGTGCTGCGATTGAATGCAAACATGCTGCATTGTATCTCAGCGCACTGTGTGCCTCTGCAGGTCTCCGAACAGCATTGCACCACGCTGCTATGTGAGGACCTGAATGAGGTGTTCACATTGTACACTCCACATGAAGTTGAATTAAAAAAAACATGTAAATAAGTGACAGCTTCAGCAGTGTGCGATAGAACGCACACCACCGGCGCTACCACAACGCACTACGTGAACGGCCCTTGGAGAGATTTCCTTTTTCATATCCAGGGCAGGAAGTGGAGGTAAATATCCCAAGTAGGGAAACAAGTAGCAAAAAATAAACTTATAGGTGCTTCGATCCTTCCCTACTGTATCCAAAATATCAAGTTTTAGTCTTACATACACTTTACAGCAGAGCTTTACAAAATAAATAATATTCCCCTCTTTCCAGCTTTGATCGTTCTCACTTAAATACAGAAATTGTAACAGAAATTCGCTCACCGGATTTATTTCTGAACATCGTTCACTGTGATTTTCTCTTATTTTGTAGGGCATTTGACAATGTGTGTGACCAGTTTTGGGAGCAAATGAATGAGGCTATTCTACAGCATAACACTACTCGGAGCAGCGAGAGACCTGGGTGAGACACATCACTGGATGGGGCACCATTATAGAAGGCTTTAGTAACCTATATGGGATTGTAATACTTTAAGGGACCAATGAAAAGAATAAAAGGTTACATTGTATAGCAAATTAAATGAAAGAGAATGTCATCATTGTAAGGTTTGTGGAAGTGATGCATTTAATGTTAATAATCCCACTGGTGGGATATACATTACCTGAATTACAGGCAAATATCAAAGCTGATGGTCTATGTGCTTGTATTTTGCCTTTCCCTTTTTCGGTTTTATTATATGCCTTATTTCAGACCCCGCAATGTCATCACTGGGTCTGTGTGCAATGCAGGCAGACCATGGCTGGTTGGAGGGTCCGGCACGTTGCTGTGCTTCCTGAAAACAGCAAAGTAAGCTGAATTTGATTTGGTATCTGCCTCTTGCAATTCCTGTACTTCAGAGTTCGGACTGGGAGAGGATGAAGCAGCACAAGGAGCTTGTTATTTGCCCAAGTGCTCATGTGCTAACAGGGACCATGCTGTTAGTAGGAAAGGGCATTTTCGTTATAGGTAAACGTGTCATTTTTGTCAAGGTCTTTAAGTTACAAGTTAGTCTCATGCATGCCGTAGCAGCCCCTGAGGGCCGGGTACATAATAAGAATTGGTCACTTCCAGATCAAAAGTCAGCGCTCTGCAACATCCTACTTGTAGCCTGTGCGTTGGAAGGGGGCTTGGCACATCGCTGGCTTTCTTGGTAAGGAGTTGGTATTTGCTTTTGGATCTTTCTAGAGACTAGACGCAAGTGGCAGAAATATGTCCGAAAAACTGCTCACGTGCAGAAAAACGTGGATACTTGACATATTTACGTCTGTACCTCTCATCCAGGATTCCTGTTTCTCTAATATTGCAATGCATAACATTGGAGCCTTATACCCGCAGTGAATTCTCCATAAGGTAGAGTACACATGTAAATGGAATTCCAACTTGATTTTTCTCTGCCATGTTTAAGGAACACTTACAGGTCCCCCAGCTGGCCACTGAACAGTGAAAGGAGAAGCAGCATATTGATGAGCATCTTTGCTTCACTTTGCTTTCTCATTCTGTTGCCATGCTTCTTGCACTGCAACACACCTGATTGGCTCCTTGTGCTGCTTCTCCCTTCCCCAGTCTGAGCTCTGCCATACAGGGACTGCTAAAGGCTGATACCAAGTCAAACACTGGTACTAACACTGCTTGCATTTAAAAAAAATACATTGATGGATGTATTATGAAACACAGAGCTGCCTTTATTTGTGTCTTTTATATCTGCCTGGAGTTCAGCTTTAATCATTCTGGTAGTCTGTTTTATTCAGCTTAGGGCAGGATATTAAATTTGTTTTATATAAATAAATGTGAGCACATTATAAAAAGGGATCTTTTGTACTTCCATTAGAGGAATAATAGTCCTCATTTAAAATGAACCTGTTAGCAAAGGGCTCAGAGGTTACATACAGAGCTTTCAGACAGTGGCATGTTACATGTTCCCTTTGTTCTTGTAGGACCAGCCGTGCCACGTGGCGGTCAGACCGTGATTTGGGTCTGATGAATGCCATTGGACTCCAGCCACGCAATCCAAGCACATCGGTGACATCCCAGGGCACGCAGACCCCCGCCCCACAGTTGCAGAATGCGGAGACTCAGACAGAAAGGGAGGTTCCAGAGGCTCGACCTGCTGTCTCAGTCTCTGAAGGTAAGAGTTAAACTTCATCTACATCCTTAGTGAGTCACTTATCTTCTGATTACACCCTCAGGCAGCACGTTTTATATCGGCTTTCCTGCGCATCTTTTTAGTGTTGAGGATAAAAAGAAATTCACAGCCTGTTATCAAGATTAAATTTAAAAGGAACCTCAGTCTCCTAGGGTAATGAGAAAAAGGAGTTTCTTTTACCTGTAGCTTTCTGCAGTCCCCTCTTCAACTTCTGGATACTTAAATGATGCAGATGCATTTTTCTTTCTAACTTTGGTGCTATAACTCCCTTAGAAAGAAAAGCCTCCAGATAATGGTAGTTCATGGGGTGAGTGGGCAGCTTGAGCCCGGTGGCTCATAGTTACTTGCCCATTTTTGTTTCTAGCTATTTTCTGGTCTGTGATCTCTTATTTCACGGGGGTGGGCAAACTCTGGTCCCCCAGCTGTAGTTAAACTACAAATCCTAACATGCATCTGCCTCTGGGAGTCATGCCTTTGGCTGTCTGAGTCTTTCAATGCCTAATGGGTTTTGTAGTTGATCCACAACTGGAGGGTCAGAGTTTGCCTACCCCTGTCGTAGGTCCCTTTCACACAGGCTAATTAGGATGGCGGATCTGTGCACGAATTCCCTCCTGATCGGAGCAGTACGGATCGGATGTCACTGTTGTGACTTTCGTGTCTGTCCAGTTTTTCCTTCCTTCTTGCAATGAAAAAAAACTGAAATTACCGGACCACATGTGGAAGCGGATTTAAACGGAAATGTTTCCTTTTACATCAATCAGTAGAAAACGAAGATCACCAGCACTCGGATAATGATGTTCAAAATTGGGTGTTCATTTATTTAAACACATCGTCACAAATGTCACATAGCCAACATTTCGGGGCCGCACAGGGTCCCTTCATCTTGCCCTGATGCAGGGACCCAGTGCGGCCCAGAAACGTTAGCTATGTGACACCTGTAACGATGTGTTTAAATGAACACCCAATTTTGAACATCATTATCAGAGTGCTGGTGATCTTCGTTTTCTACTGATTGATATTCACGGCGCCATCCGTGATTATCACTACAAGCACCACTGTTATCACTGATCCTAGATGCTGTGTGGAGTGCGGGGGGAGGTATCATTATACTCCGTTTACATCAGATTATCCCCGAGCCAACACGTTCAGGTCCGCCCAAACAAATCTCATATCCGTTTGTTTTTCTCGGCCCGGTCGGAGTCGTGGGTAACTCGTTGTAAACGGACGCCCGTCCATTTACACATGGCTGCCGATAGACTAACATTGGGCATCCGACCGAGTCGGCTTGAAAAACTGACAGGTGGACCAGATCGGACGTGAAAGAGGCCTTAGAGCCTTGTAATACATTACTAGGAGGTAACCTGGATAGTTTTAATGTAAACTTTTGTGACTATGGGCATTCAGATATTTACATATCCTGAACAAAGCAGTGCATGAGCGTTATATGAAGCCCTAGCTGTCCTTTGCAGCTGTGGGCTCTGTGAAGTAATTCATCTTAAAAGTTTACAGCAGAAAGTACAGCAGTGTCTCAGCAGATGGCCACCCTTCTGATCTCTTTATGTGAACACAGCTGGAGGGGAGAGCACAGTGTTGGGACTTGGCTTAAACAACATCACTGTGTCTCTTGTGCATTTGAAAATGAATTGCTCCACAGTGCCTGCAGGTACAGAGGTCAGGGAAGGCTTGTCTTAAATCTTATTGATTGTTAAGAATATGTAGCCATTTGATTGTCCATCACTTGACCATAGTTCCATTTTTTAAATGATCTAATGCTACCATGAAGGAAAGGACTTAATTGACTGTTGGTTTGAAGCTGCATATAACAAGTGGATTCCATAGTGTATAATTAATCTTGGAGCGCTTTATGGCTTCATTTAGTCATCCATACATATTACATTTTGATATTTCAGCTGTTTCAGCAATGTTTGAACACATCATGGCTTAAGCTGCATTTCTCCTTTTAAGAGGGTAAATGATATACATTGGTAATATCAGTTGTGATTTTACAGCCCAGTGATAGAACAGCGTCAGCTTGCTGTGCCCTAAATTTACCTTCTTTGCAATTTGACTTGTGTCTTGATCAAGGTGCAAGTCATCTCCTGACAGTTTTCTGTAGTGTTTGTCAGAACATGCTCTTTCTTATTGTGCTTGGTAGTCTAAGCTGACTTATTTTCATCTGATCATGTAACCAATCACAAAATGACGAGCATCAGAGCAAATTCTGTCAAGCGAATATTTGATTGGAAATCCTTTTCTAAAGGAACGCATACGCTGCCAGTGGAGCTTGAAGCTTTTTGATTTCAAGCGCACACAAATGCACATAAACATACTTGTTTGGTAAGGGAGTGCAAAGCACAGTATAGCCGACAAACCCTTACCACTATAGTCTACAGTGAGATGCTGAGTGAAAGTAGAAACTGTTGAGTTTTCTGCTTTTAGTGTTAACATATTTTTTTTAATGAATCGTACCTACAGGCTCCAGTATTGAGCAGGTGGCACAGCCTGGCAGCTCCACCAGTGAGGTGGGAAATAGGGCAGAGTCACAAGAAGGGAATGTGGAGTCTTCAGAGATACCTGCATCAGGTGAGAACATACTCACTCATGTTCTGTATTCCTGAAATCATCAAGTAAGACTCACCTGCAGGATGAAAGGATTTAGACTATTTGTAGATTAGCTGGTTGTTTCTACTATACAGTCCATGTATTATTGGGGAACTTCCCAGTTTTGGATTGATCAGTCTCAAAATTTACACCAAAGATTGGCCAACCTTTCTCCCAGATTTTTCCACCAAGAAGTGACCCCTTGAGACACAAAAGTCTCAAACGCAAAAGCAAAAAAAAGTAACATTGACAGTACTGAGCTGTGCTCTTAAAGTGACACTAAACTCAGGAGTTAAATCCTAAAAATAGATTTAAGTACCTTAACTATTTACAGAAATGTATCTTATTTGTGTATCACTTGGCTGTAAATCCTCAAATCATCTCTGAATTGGTGCTGACACTGTCCTCCCTTCTGGAGGGGGGCTACTTTTATTCCCCATGGTCCCTGTGTGTGTTGTAGTCACCCCTACAAGCTCACTCCTGTAATGGACTACAATCTCATGTTTAGTTTACTCATTTGTATTGAGATTGTAGTCCATCACGGGAGCGAGCTTGGAGCGGTGACTACTTTACAACACACACAGAGACCATGGGGAACAAAAGTAGCCCCCCTCCAGAAGGAAGGACAGTGCCAGCACAATTTCAGAGATTATTTGAGGATCTACAAATAAGTTATATTTTTGTTAATAGTTAAGCTACTTGAATGTAATTTTAAGATTTAACTCCGGAATTTTGTGTCACTTTAATCTGTAAAAGTTTCCAGTCTGATTATTTTATCCCCTGCTGGAGACAATTCCAATTAGCGGATTGGTCTGTAGATGAATGGGATCCTACTTAGGCTATAGAATGTCCTAGCCTTGGCACATGGACGTATTATGATATTGTTTGGACCTTTCAGATTAGTTTTTTTTTAAAAATGAAGTATTTTCACTTTCAATAAGTTTTTTTTTTATTAAACATTTTAAAGAACAAGATACAAATGGCTTACATGTTTGGATACACATTTGACAAACATAGTATAAACATCCTAGATACATTATACAACCAATCACATAGTTCATAGGATATAGGTCCCAACACATCTTAATTGAGTACAAGGTATTTTGAAATAAAAACAGTTGGGTGAACTTGAAAAACAAAAGCAAGGAAATAAAGCTCACCAATTTATGACAAAAGTTCAATAAAAAGATGGAACAAGCAGGAGAGAGGGAGCAAGAAAAAGAGGAAGACAGAAGTGAGTAGCAAGAAAAAGACCAAAGTAGCCAAGAGGGACACCAGAGAACTCCGTGGGAAGGAGGTATAAGGGTCAGTGGTTACAAGGAAGTAAAACTCTCAGAAGGAGAGAGGCAGGGACATATTGTATCCATGGCAACCAAACTTTTAGAAATGTGTTTCGAGTGTCCAAAAGGATACTAGAAAGTTTTATATTTAGTAAAAAGAACATCTACGTGATGTCTCACCGCCACAAACTGTATTAGCTGTTTCTTCAAGGTTCCAACTTGAATTGAGAGTTGTTGAGGAAGTTAGGTTCGAAGTGTAGGAGCGCGAGCCAAGAGTCTCTCCTAAAGGGGATGTGAAAAAAAGAATTTGTAGGAGTTTTGAATGTCTTGGGACTAGAATCTACTCAGCATAGGGCATGACCACCCTATAGGCAGCGTATCCGGTGGGGTAAAATTGCAGTGTTTTATGGCGGCCAACTAAGTTGTCTTTCATAGTTCTGACTGCTCTAAATTGAAGACATGTGGTTAAGAAGGAAAAAAGAAAAGAAAAAAAGTATTTTGGCGGTGGAAACATTAAAGTATGTCTATCCAAAATAAAATTTAGTTTCGGCTTTAGAGTAGGAAAGGGGTGAACTCTCGAGGACATTGTGTCCTGTAGACACAATAGTAAGTGAGCAAAAATCCCTTGAATGTAAGTGCATATGACAGTTGTCACAGGAACAAGTGTCTCTATTAAAAGAGTTCCCCTCCATTCCTTTTCTAATGACAAAGCAAAAAATGACAGTGGTCTCCTGGACAAATAGAATGAATCTCCCTTACGGGGATACAGACCATTTAAAAACCTGTTAAGGTTTAAACCCATCACCACTCTATCCAAGCATCAATTCAGAGATGATTTGAGGATCTACAGCCAAGTCATACACAAATAAGATACATTTTTATTAATAGTTAATGTAACTATGTATTTTTAAAGTGACATTAAACTCAGGAGTTACATTTTAAAGTGACACTGAAATCAGGAGTTAATTCTTAAAAATGCATTTAAGTTCCTTAACTATAAAAAAATACTGGTCCTTATTTGTGTATCAATCATCTGTAGATCTCAGATCATCTCTGAATTGGTGCTGAGTTGGGGAGGGGGGCTGCTTTTTTCCCTATGGTCCCTGTGTGTGTTGTAAAGTAGTCACCGCTCCAAGCTCGCTCCTGTGATGGACTACAATCTCATGTTTAGTTAACTAATTAGTATTGAGATTGTAGTCATTCACGGGAGTGAGCATGGAGCGGTGACTACTTTACAACACACACAGGAACCATGGGGAACAAAAGTATTCCCCCTCCAGAAGGAAGGACAGTGTCAGAATCAATTCAGAGATGATTTGAGGATCTACAGCCGACTGATACACAAATAAGATACATTTTTTGCTAATAGTTAAAACTTAAAAATACATTTAAGTACCTTTTTTACTTCTGAGTTTAATGTGAAAAATTAAGTTTTTAATTGAACGTAGCTTACAGAAGCCTGCCAGCTTCTTGTTTAAGGTGACAGCCTGTGTTCACCTCCAAAATGGACCTGATGGTTGCCGAAAGCTTTGCAAATGTTAGAAGGTTGCCGTCCAACAAATTAAAGCCCATGTGTACTCGTGTATGTCCTGCCCAATTCTTTTTCTCTAGTTTTGGATACAGCGGGAAAGGATTAGAACTCCTGTCAGGTTTATAATGCTATCTGGGGCTCCATTAGAGAGCTTTAACCTCACTATCTGTCCTTCATAAAACTCTGACAGGAGCTCTAGCCTTCTTCTAATGTCTTTCTGTCATTCTTCTACTTCTGTCTGTGTTGCTGTTGAAGAGATCACCTTTTATCCCATCTGGTAAAAAGTCAGCAGGATGGGAATCGAGAGGAAATCTCTGGGTGCTTCGGATAGTAGTAACAATCTGAGAGTGGTTCTAACCCTTCACCACTCTTATCTACAACTAAGGAATAAGATTTGGCCGGACGTAGACTTTTATTGTACAGAGCTATCTTAATTTAGGAACTGTCACATTATGGTTTGTTTTATCACTTGTCCTGGGTGGGTTCCTTCCCCAAACGTGCTGCCTTTTATAGCTGACCTCTTATACCGGACCTGTTTATGCTTCTCTCTCTATTATACCGCAGTCCTTCGCTTCCCTCATACTCTGCCCCTTCATGTCCGACAGGCGAGGGACAGGAGGACGCTCTGAGCAGAATCCAGCGACTTATGGCAGAAGGAGGGATGACCGCAGTGGTCCAGAGGGAGCAGAGCACAACAATGGCATCGATGGGGGGATTCGGCAACAACATCATCGTGAGCCACCGAATCCACCGCAGCTCCCAGACGGCAACGGACACCGCCTCGCGCACCTCCGCCTCGCGCACCTCCGCCTCGCACTCTGCACAGCCCTCCACGTCTAGAGAGACCGTAGCAGAGCTGGAAAGGCGCCTATCTCCACTTCAGCCAAGCCGTTCCCTACTGCCAGAGCCAGTGCCGTTGACCAATAACGACGGCGACCTTAACGCGTGGCCTCCGAACAGTGGCAGCTTTCCGGGCGTGGAGAGGTAGAAACGCAGAGCCGCCAAACTGGTACTGCTGTAAGGACAGATCACCCCCTCCCCCCCCACCTCCTGTTCACGGTGGGGGGGGCTTTCGAGCTGTGGATTATGGTGCTATACACTTTCAGTGAAATTTTATTTGATAGCTGACCTTCTCCACCAGTGTGTGGAGGGAAGGTGCAGAGAAGTGTAAAATCGCAGCTGACCTTTATCACACTGCCCCCCCTCTCTTCCCATTCTACTTTGTATAGCAAAGAGACACCCCCAGATCGCCCTTTAAGAAAGGGTTTGAGGCTTATACTCTTCCCTCGGCTCCCTTGAAGGTGAACCTGAAGAAGAGTTTTATCCATTAGAATCCTCCTTCCCATTAGTATTTTTTTTTTTGTTGTTGTAGTTTTCAAAGCTATATATTGGTCATGGCGGGGGAAACTAGCACTAACCTTCCCCCTGTCAAGTGCAAGGAGCTGCTATAAGACTGTTACTGCCCTTGCTTTGACTGAAGTTCAAGGAGGGATGCATGCACTACAGGGAAGGGTGAGGCCTATAAAGCCGCCTCTCCTCCATGCCAGGCTTGCGTGTCCTGGTGCTCCGCACCTCCATTTTAGACGCAGCGATGCACGCTGGCGACCAGTTGTCTCCACCACATGCACCCAGAGTGGCATCTGTTTTCAGTAAAGACGTAGTCATTCTCCTGCAGTGGTCACAAGCCCATAATCAGCCCCATTTACTACAGTGGTTTGCCCAGTTGCCAAACCGTTTCCGAAAAATGCTGCGGTTACAGTTTTCAGATGTGCTTTTGTTTTGTTTCTTTAACCCTCTTTTGCAGTTGTGACCTGTGCTTCTTCTTTTGCAGGTCTGAACCAATGTTTTTTTCTTTTTCTGCCCTTTTCGTAAATGTGTGTGTCTGATTCTGATGGATAACCCTAACCTTCCCCCCTCCTTGCATTGTGTGAGTATGTCACCCCAGGTCCTTGCCCATAGGCCAGTTAACCCTTACCTTGCCAGACCAGTCAGAAGCTTACCAGAGAGACCCACATGGCAGCATGTTGGCAGCTGCCCCAGTTAAAACAGTTGCTCCTCTTACCGATGACATTGGGGGGGGGGCACGCACTCATCCAGACATGCACACCCACTAACGCACACAGCACGGTGTCTTGCGCACCATAGTAGATGTTGGCAGTATTAACCACAAATGTTACAGAAGGGGCTGGTTTTTTGTTTTTTTTAATGAAACCTCTTGCATGTTAACTACATAAAGCAGATTGTTTTTTTTAATTGAGCACAGGGAGAGCCGCTGATGTGAATCCCGAAATTTCCAGCTGCGCCGCCTTGAACTCATCACCCCGCCTGCAGTAACCCACCAGGATGATACAGGGGGCTCTGGTGAGCGGCTGCGTACTGGCAGTAAGGATGCACAAACTGAGGTAGTTGCTGGACTGGGCTGTCCTTTTTTTTTTTTTTCCTCGTCACCCCCCAATAACCACCAATGCCTGTATTAATACTGCAGAGCATTGCTCCAGTAATGGCTTTATTGCTAGTGTCTATCGTAGAGCCTTGCTTTTTAACCCCTGCTGTACCATTAATCTCAGCGGCTGAGCATTGCTCCAGTGTATTATGTAGCAGTGAGTACTGGAAGATTTTTCACTTGACTATATTTTACCCTTTTCCTCCCATCATTCAAACCTGCAGAGCATCACACCAGTGCCCTGCTGTGACATTATAAGACTTGCAGAGCATTGTTCCAGTAAACCGTAATGCTTGGTTGGTTTGCTCTTATGTGTAACTTTTTTTGTTGTTTTTGTTGGTTTTTTTTTTTTCTTCAAGGTGCTGTGCAAAAAGCATCATTCCAATAACGCATTGTGACCTTTTAGGGCATGACTCAATTCATGTAACAATTGTTGATTCTGCAGAGCATTGCGCCAGTAAAACCCTGTGACACCAGCTAAGATTCACTGTCTTGTTTGATTTCTGTTTTGAACACCGGAACATTCCACTAAGGTTTTTGCGGGGTGCACCGAGAGCTACCAATATATGCCCTCTGCAAAAATATGTACAGCATTACCTTCATAAGAACCTGTTCACTAGGGACCTGCATCAACAGCATCATTTCTGACATCAGTTTTAGAGGCTGAGATCATTCAGAATTCATTGACCGGTGCAGTGGATGTGCGTTTGACCTGTTTCAAGCAGGGTTTGCATCCCCATAGACCTTTAGGAGCATGCAAAACCTGTTTGAAGTGAATAAATCCCATCAACACAGACCCTTATTTCCATCAGAAATAAAATATAAGGAGTTATTTAGTATGTGAGATGAATGGGTAGGGTCTTGCAGCACAACAGTTTAACTCAGAGAATACTGCACGTCATGGGGAATGTGTTTTATTTTACATGCATGTAATGTTCTCTGTGGGGTTAAAGTAAATCTTTAAGTATCTTTACAAGTCTGTTGGAGCACATTCCTGACATATCAAGAAATATGCAACAAGAATATATCTGAACCTTTAACTCTCTTTGAGGGCTTCTTCACACCGAATGTGGTGTGTCCTGGAGCGGTAGCTGCTGGAACGCACCGCAATCGCTCACACAACTTCCACCTGCGTTCTGGGGCGGGAGGGGGCGTGGCGGTGCATTGAATACAATGGCACTGCTTCCATGCCCCCCACCCGCAGTGCGATCGGTTCGCGTGTCAAAACATTGCCTGCGTTCCCTTCCACTGCAAACACAAAAAGTGCTGCTTGCTCTATTTTTTGTGTTTGCAGTGGAACGGAAAGCAGGCAATGTTTTTGCTACGCGTTCAATCACACTGCGGGGGGGCGTGAAAGCACTGACAGTGAGTTCAATGCACCACCAAGCCCCCTCCCACCCTAGAACGCAGGGGGAAGTTGCGTGAGCGATTGCGGTGCATTACAGCAGCTACCGCTCTGGAACGCACCGCAATTGGTGTGAAGAAGCCCTGAGAAGCAGTCCTTCAGCTCCAATAAAGTGATTTTTAATAGGCTGAAATTATATCAGTCTGCTGCAGACAGGAAGGAACTACTTCCTCAGTCTTCTCTCCCCTATTGATCAATCTGCAACATGGTAACTTTGTATCAAGTCACAAGGCGAGAGGCTGACGCAGGGGTTGATCTGTGTCAGACAGTTGTGGACTTGATTAACGCCCGAATTTACATGATTGTATCATCTCTGAGAAAGGATCTCAGTCCAGGATGTAGGTGCTGATGCTGAATGATGCCTGAACAAAGATGGCCCCTGTTTGAAGAGAACAACAGATGAAGGTATTCTCAAGGAAAGTATTGTGATCTCAGTAAGAGGTAATCAAAACCTGTACGTGTTAAATTTACACATTACCATGCATGCCATTAAGATGAAAAATATATCTGATGCTAGCTTCACTTTAATAAATCTAGATACAGTCACTATAGAGATCAATTGCCTCTATGGTGGACACAGTTGTGCATTGCTGCTGTGAGCCGGTCACCAGTTTGTGGACACCACTTTAAATGATAGAATTTTCATTGGAAGGTACTGCTACTGCATACAAAAGCATTTTCGACTCTTGCGCGCTTCCAACAGTTTGAAGAAGGTCCTTTCTGTTCCAGCATGACTATGCCACTGTGCACAAGGCAAGTTCCATGAAGATCTGGTTTGACCAGACTCGTGTGGAGGAGCCTAAATTGCCTGCACAGAGCCCTGACGTCAACGTTATTAACATGGAATGCCAATGACAAGCCAGGTCTTCTCATCCACCGTCCATAAATGCTCTTCGTGCTGAATAGGTGAACATTCCTACTCGCAAATCTTGGCTTCCAAGAAGAGTGGAAGGTGTCATAGTCGCAAAGTAGGAAGTGGGGGGCAAACTTCATACTTAAACCCATGATTATTGGAATGGGATGTCCAACAAGCTCATATAGTTGTGTGATGACAAGTGTCCACAACCTTATGGCTGAGTACAGCTAATGTTGAGTCACTCCCATCACTCGTCGCACGTTTTATAAAATGATATATAATTGGCTGTCAGGCTAGGTAGCCCCTTCATCAAGGATCCTGTTTCCTGCTCATAGGGTTGTGGAAAGAAGGTTTGGGCCTTGTCTCTCATATTGGCCCGCTGGTCTTTTCTTTGCACTTCTATGTTGTCCAAACTGTCCTCTAGGGATTTGTTTTTTCCTGAGTCTTTTTTTTGTTTTTTCTCCACCTATATTTTGGTGGATTTCTGGTGGACCCTCTAATTTCACTGGCAGGGTCCCAGTGCTCCAGAGTTTGCCCTTGGCCGTGGTTTTCTTGTTCAGCAGGTTGATCCTCTGTCCTTCCATTGGTTGTGGCAGAGGGCTTCTCTCCATCTATCTTTGATTCGGGAGTTGATTCCTCAGGATACGTCAGACATGCGATGGTCTCCTCCATCTGTGTTTTCTCTGACTTTGTGTACTGCTTTATCACAAAACTAAGGCATGCTGGGTAGAGGAGGGGTTATATAGGGGTTGGCTTGCAATTTTCCTGTTTGCCAGTGTCCCAACCTCCTGTAGGCAGCAGTACAACCCAACTGTAATAGAATTTCTGTGTCCCTCAATGGACATCAAGAAAAAGATTTTACGGTAAGTATGTAGTCTGCCATTGCTGACCTCCTCCTGAAAATGTCCATTAAGCAGGCAGGTGACACTGTAAGCTGCAAAACTTCAATAGGGAATAGTGTTGTTAGTGCTTGCTTTGGCTTTTAGCTGGGGATGCCCAAATGACCAGAGTGGCTTAAACTTCATACACAGATCATAAATGTATGTCGGAGCTGTTTACTTGTCAAATTGTTTTAGTCCATCCGGTGTCACATAACCCAAACCTGGCTGGCGGGACGGGGGACCTGATTTTTTTTCTTTTTGAGGTTTAATATTACAATTAGGTCTTGTTATTCCCCCATCCTGTGACTGGCAGTGAACGGAGACGCAGCGGACTGATGAGCTCATCTTTCATAACAGCTTGGCTCCTTGTGTTGCTTTACTCTCCTCCAGTCTGAACACTGCTGGTCAGATTGGAAGAAGGTCTGAGGACTGCTGAGCTCTGATGTACAGGGGCTGCAATAGGCCAGGGCTCAAAAAGTGGAAATTCAGTCAGGCCTTAGGTGGGGCAACTGGTGGCAAATAACTCTTAAGGCCTGGCTAGTAGCTCAGGACTTGAAATTTTGAGCCCTGCAATAGGCTAATACCAGGTCACATTCAGCTCCTTACACTGCTTGTATTTAAGAAAATACATTTAACGATGTGTTATTGAATACGGAGCTGCATTAGTTTGAGTCCTTTATATCTGCCTGGAGGTTAGATTTACCAAAATAACAAATGTGTCACAGGTAAGGAAGTCTGTGTATTTAACTGTTTAGCTGCCGTTCTGCTTGAATCCCTTATTTGTCAAGTCTGCCCCTGATACCATTACCCAGCCGCAGTCTCCAGCAGTAAAGAGGTTACCGACAGCCGAAGGACACTGCTCCCCATACACCGGAGCTTCTTCTGAACTGTCAATGTTGCAACACGACCAGTTCTATTGTTTTAATTGGCTTCTGTTTCCCGCCTTAGATAGAGTTATTCACAGCATCTCTGGCCCACATGACACCAGCTTGTTGCTGGCCTGTTGAGCTTCGGTAATTGGTCTCCGCTGAGACATCTGGCAGAATGAGGGCGCCGGAGACAGACTGCTGTAACCCTTGTCACAGCAACTCATCTGCTTTGTGTTTGGCCGATGGTTTACAAGATAACCCTCCCAATTGTGATTTCTTTTGCCAGTTGCCATCATGCCAACCCCACTGCGGGTGGCCGAAACGCTGCCTGATCTTTGTGAGCTGTGCACCCCGTAGGAGCATCCCTTAGGAGGATTGGGCCATGATGGGCTTCTCTACATTGCCATAGCGAGTGCTTCTGCCTGGTGTCAATGCTTACCATGGCATGCAGAGGTTTTCTAATATGTTGGCAAGCGAACGGCAATTACCAAATAACCATGCAAATGCCAGTAGCACTTGTTGGCCAAGCCAAACAGGGTGTTGCAGTGAGTACTGCCAGCACAGACATGCATCTAAAGAAGACAAACATGCATCACTGTTGTATTTTAGTGTGAGGTTCCACCTCCCTCAGCCCAGACTTAGAGATTGTCGTATTTAAAAAAATTTAAATAAACACACCACCTGCAAAAAAAAAAAAGCAGTTAACAGCCATCAGTCCCGCTACCCGTTCTCAGATTTGCCTTATGGCCTCCTGCGCCATCTTCAGTTTAGACACTTCCTGAGCATCCGATGATGGTGTCCCAGCACCTTGTAGTTCCACTGTGTCCTGCAGTGTTGTAAGGTCTGGCAGATACAACCACAGCACGTGGTGGGGGACCAGGCAGCCAACATACCCAGAAGTGCATGAAATGTGTAGGTGCGGATGGAGGCCATAGATCCAAGACTTGCAGGAAAAGTGGGTATAAACGGTCTTTTTTAAGAGGAGAGCTGGCCACGCCCATTAAAAATCGGATTATGCAAATTTCATTAGAGTATTTCAACAGCTATGTACAGTAATTGAATGCGTTGTTTAGGTAGGCCCTCATACTACATGCTGACAAACCTAAAGAGGATTGTGTGTAGCTTGTACAATCAGACTGCAATGTGTCCGGCCAGCTTTACAGATACATTTTGTTTGAGATGCCTTTGCACTTTTAACACTCGTTTACCATGCGTTCACATTGGCTGCTATAGAGAAATAAAGGCAAGCTCAAACTGACCTCATCTTCTAATGCTTATTGTAATCCTTCTGAACTTGTTACAGATACTTAATACATGGTGAACTTATGGCACTGGGTCCACAGAGCATTATGGGTTTTCTAAACGGCACAAACCAGTAGCGGCTTTCCTTCAGACTCCCTCTGATTGAAGGGGGAAAATGGGTAAATCGTATTTGTGAATTGCAGCTTGAGCTTGTAAACAGCACAATTTCTCAACAGAGCAGCTAAGAATAGACCGGTAAATGTGAAAAGAAACCTAAAGCTCCAGCTCCTGCCTGGAAAAAGTATGACGGATTAATATGTACTGTTTAATACTTAAAAGAGTGTTTTCCCCCATAGTTCTCTTAAGGGTCACGGGAGGACATAAACTAGCATCCACCCGTGACCCAAAGCTCAGTATATAGCGAGCTACAGCTCGCGGTATACTGAGACTGCCGCAGCCGGAACGGATCCCGACATTACTGTCGAGATCCACCCAGCTGCTGAGTGACAGCTGGCTCTGCCTATCTAGATGCAGAGCCAGCTGTACCCGCCCCGTCCCCATTCGTTCCTCCAGTCAGCACTAGCAGGGAGGGGAGCCGTGACTGACAGTCACGGCTCTCTGCAGGGACATGACCGAGAAGCGAGCGACAGTATGTGTTCGCTCACTTCCCGATCTATTGAGCCGACGTGTGACATTTTCGTTGTCACACGTCGGCTCGAACTATGAGGATCAGTGCTTTTCACTCGCCTCCATAGTTCTCCTTTTAAATCAAATCCTAAACATAACAGAAAAACAAATCTATAGAGCCCCCACTGTAAAGCATTGTGTAGATCTGACCTCTCAGTTTGAGTAATAAAGACCCTGTTGCCTAAAATGAAGGCAGTTGATTTTCATCTGGCCTTTGTATTAATAATAATTAGGAAGGGACAGATGGAAAACTCTGGAGAGACACTTTCTTGAGGGCCTGAGTCATACTGCCACACTGATAACAACTCATTTCTTTGTCACAAGATGAATACAAATCTCAGTATCACTATACAGCTTGTAAGCTATGCACTACATCATAAGTAGAATGTCCCCTCTTCTTACAAAGCAAGGTTTCATTCATAGGACGTGTGTATTGTGTTCTTGGAACGAGATTAATACACACAAGCAGAGGGGATTGTGTAGACTTAACAATAGACTTTCCAGTGAAAGGTTTCAATTCACTGGTAGGGGCTCCATGCACTGCTCCTTGGGCAATGCATGTCCGTAACCTTCTCCAAAACCTGAAAGGACTTCTGAGGTCCATACCAGTTTTGCATAGCAGGCTTTTTAAGGGGAAGAAAGAAATATGGGAGCTGATTTACAGATTTTTTTTTTTTTTTTAAAGTGACCCTGTCAGGTAAATGTAATTGCCCATGGAGCTCTACTTGCAGAAGAAGAGCATAAATACCCCTCCTGCTGCTGAATGTGACCAAGCCCCGTCACTACAAGACAGTACGGGTAATGAAGTGGAGGTGAGCAGCAGGAACCACTGATCACCGGGGACAGCAAAGGAGATTGTCACTCCTGGAAGTGTCAGTTTCTCAACAAGCTTCATAGAAAGATTTTTCTTCAGTGGAGCAGCATTTGGGAGCAGGAGAGATGTTTATGATCTTTTACAGATGGAATTTTACAGCCAGTTTTATTGACCAGTCTGGGTTGCTTTTAAAAAATGACTGTACATTTAAAACACTTAAAAGTGACATTAAACCCTCAGATTGTTTTAACATAAACCAATACTGTAATGTGCGCCTTACTGTAATCCATGGTAGTTTCCCTTCTCTTTGCTGCTCTTCCTTTTAAATCCGTATCTGTTCTCATGCTCTGCAGAACTTCTGTTTTGCAGCAGACTGCCTTGTCTCAGGAATGGATACATGGTGTCTGTGTGTACGTTGCAACCTGAGCCAGCACTACAGGAAGAGGCACTCAGCTGCAAAGGGAAGTTCTGCCCAGCATGAGAAGACATGAGGATTTAAAAGGAAGAGCAGCAAAGAGAAGGGAAACAACCATGGATTACAGTAAGGCGCACATTACAGTATTGTTTTATGTTAAAAAAAAATCTGAGGGTTTATTGTCACTTTAAGCTTTTTTAATATATCCAGGAAGAGCACGCAGCTTTGTAAGGACAACCGCTGCCTTTTCTTGCTGGTGTTTTAAGAGCTATCCTCACAAGGCAACTCCAGTCCAAACATTGTCTTGTTTCCATTTAACTTGTCTGCATTGTAACTGCAGAAAGGGATGTTAATGAGGAAAGCACCACAGATCTCTGACTCAATGTCTTCACTACCAACAGCCATAAATGATCATTTCAGTGTTGCTCTCAATCAATAGAGAAGCAGATTGTCCATACATTTTACTAAGCCATATGATTCCAGGCAGCCATTTGTAGAGCTGAGAAAGCATCTCTGATGTCTCTCATTCCTGATCTGGAGACATGCTCTCTACACTTTAACGTAGTGTATAAAAGGGCTCCCTGCTTCTAGGAGCTTGTGTTCTCCTCTCCAGTAATCGCATAAGTGCAGTACCCTTCAGCTCATGCCAGTTAGGATAGTCCCAGAAGTCAGTCCTACTGTGTACGTGTATACACTCACTGAGCCATTTATTAGGAACACACAGACCTGCTTATTCATGAAAATATCTAATCAGCCAATCAAGTCCAGAATGGGAATGCATATAATCATGCAGACACAGGTCAGGAGCTTTAGTTAATATTCACATTAAACAGGTA